>NW_026971925.1:0-18239 GCF_026151205.1 Bolinopsis microptera | reverse complement strand
AATTAACGGGTGTCTACAGTTTCTGCTCCTGCTTTTTATGATATGATATGAATGCCTGAAGAGTCTGGCTATATTTAGAGTTGAAATTGTTTTCCATTATTTGTATCATTATCTAGAGAAAGAAAACAAAATGTAAACCATATTGGAACCGTCAAACCAATGAAGATACTTCTTACCAGCATATTCCTGCTTATAGGATACTGTGGTGCCCTCCCTGCACTAGACGTAAAGCGAGGTAAGCAGATCTCCAATCTCCATGATCCATCAAAACCCCAACTACCCCTCCGTAGATATTATAATATTATTAGTCCCTTCCCAAATCTTTCCATAAAGTGTCGGGTATAAATTTCTCATGCGCACAATTACTGCTATACTTGAACAAGTAAAATAGGTTCCTATATACTGAATTTATTTCAGGGTGGATCAATGTCCCAGAGGATGACTTAACAAAGTACCAGATTTATCTCAACCAAACCCTTGAATTCAAAACTGTCGGTCAGAGTAATTACGGAAAAATCGTATCCATCTTCAAATTCACTGGACCAAGCCATTACACAAGACTTGGAATACAGCTCTCGGACCCAAACACAAGCCAGTGGAGCTACATCGTAACTGAATGTATGACTAATCGCTTTGATACTCGATTCCTGAGCAGTGTTCCAGATAAGAAGAAAAAAGTGTGGAAAGTCAAGCTCTCCTACACCAATCTGAGAATACTTTGCAACGGAGTGGAAGTCCTGGATTTTAACTACGCCAATGATAGACAGCCTAATTATCCAGGATGTAACGAGAAATGGTCGAGGGAATTGAAATATGTTACCCTTTTCCATCAGTATGGGAGTTCACTCCACATGAAATATCTCATCAGTATCACCAGTAAGTACACTTAAAAAAGGTATTAAATAAATTATGTTGCTCTAATGATTCTTTTAAGCAGTACTTCTATTACAATGCATGTGGAGCAAGTTGTAAAAAAAGTACTTCGTGGGTTCACCTAACCATGTGCTTTTGTGCCACTGCAGGAACGCTTGTTTCACAAGTAAAGGGGTCGGCGGGCGCGCGCTACTGCAAGCGCAAGGGCTCTGGATAGAGCAACTTCGTGGGCGTGTTCCAGTTGTGATAACAGACTAGGTCTCATTTGAACATGCTGTTCCTAATGCGCAACTACTGCCAATCCCACGAAAATAACCATGTGAAATGGCCCTCTTAACCCAGATATCGTGTACTACCTTGGAGGACATCGCCGCTTCGAGGTTCCACATGAACTTTCATTCTTGCTTCACATCGAAGGGTTGACATCATCAATCAACCTCCAAAACTTGGGACCAGACACAATAGTTATATCTTATCTCATAACAATGCCAAATTAGTATAATTCCTTCAAACAACAATGAACACGATCAAAAATATTTTTACTAGTTAATAGACTTTGAGGATAAAACCAGGATATCGCTCATATCAGTGAAACTCCCTAACATCGTCAGTGATTAATTTTTGGTGACGTATTAAAATACGTCACGGATATTTTATTATCACATCTAGAGTTTATTACATCATACATACTACAAAAGTTCACAGCTAAGTTCAAAGTATGTCATGGTAGTGATAAATCCGATATAGCTATAGTACAGTGTATAGAACAGTAACAGTGTTAAGATCACTTTTTCTAGCTTTGCTCTGTGAGTTCACATATATAGCCATGTGTATACACGCTACTACAAGCGAGAGGGCTTTGGTTAGAGCAACTCTGTGAGTATGATTTTTTTCACCTGCCTTTGCACTTAGACAGTAAAAACCAAATTTTCCGATTCCATAGTCTGTAGTCAACGAGTCCAACTCATTGCATATTTTGGATTTTTAGAAGGTTATTAACCAAACCTACAGTAGAAATAACAAACAATTGGCATATCACATTTACTTTCTACTAGGCGCGCCTATTCAGCTATGTGTGGCGCTTTCTTCGATCAACTTCTTCATGAGAGAAGAAAGCAATATATAAGCAAGTTAAGTAAATACCTTTTGCTTGAATTCGTCACGAGGAAATTAATATAATAGGATGATGCATACAAAAAGTGCAAACTTCGTACAATTATACTGTAACAATGTAATGTGGGGTAGGTAGGTAGCCCTGGTGGGTGCGTAAAACTTTACGGTCTGCTCTCTCCAAGATCAGCCTGCTTCTCCATTTTACCGTGAAGCCTAACTTCTAGTTTTTATAAATACAATGCAAGTGCAGGTTTACTAATCTTAATCTACTTAACAACTCAATAGCCCAAGTCACCATACCCATAGTATATTCCATGGTAATTAGTAAAACAAAGTATTTAGTAAAACAAAGTATTTTATTTATTAGCAGTGCAATCAATTCATATGATATAATTATAAGAATATAATAGTATGTCACACCTATATAACTGTTACGTTCGAGTAGTCGTGCCATGGCTAAATTTAACTAGGACCAGTGGTGTCGATTAACATTTTAAAAGGTGATTCTAAGTGACACAAATGGAAAATTTTAAGAAAAGACGGATCAAAACACAGATCCAAGGACAAGGAGACCCCACTGCAGGACCATACATGCTATTGGCTTGTGCATGGCCCAAAAGGTTCCAGTTGTCCAGGAAACTGTAAGTAGCTGGTCTTCTAGTTTTGAATTCAGACTAGGCTTGATGAGTTCTGGGGTTTCTAGAGTAAGATTTGATGGTGCCAGGTTTGTTCAGGCGGACATGGAAATTATGCGAGGAATATATAGGTATATAAAAATCATATCAATATAAAAATAGATCCAAAAATAGATCCAAAGATTCACACGGCAGTCAGGGAACTTCCAGACAGGATGCTTTTGAAACAGGTATAATTAGCGCTTTTGTAATTAGTTGTATGCAAGGGATGGGATGCTGATTGACTAAGCTGGTTCAATGCCCCAGCTATTTAGGGGGAGCCACTCAATTTCACGCCCAGGTGTTGTCAATTGCTGGGTTTCAAGTAAGAGCTTTTTGATACGGCTCTTGATAATTGAGATGGGGGAGGAAAGGTCGGAAAATTTACTAGAGCCAGGGACCATGACATTGTTTTCATTAGGAGTGCATTTGTCGAATATTTTATCAACCAAACTGTTCCATATAGTCGTACCTTTGAAGACAAAATTGTGTTTAGAAATTTCAAGTTTGTGTCGGGGGACCCGCATAGTTTGGCTACATGCTCTGGAACTTGTTTGGAATAAACTTGTCAGAGAGATAGGTTGATGCAGTTTCAAGATTTTAAACAGTTCAGTGGATATATGTTGGGTGTACAGGTTGTGGATTGACATGATTTTCTCGGTATTGAATATTGGCTTAGTGTTTTCCAAAGCAAAGCTCCTTTTTGCGATGTGTTCACTGTATGGTCTTGCACGTGCACATGTTTCATAATACTCTGCCCGGTCAAAGCTTGGTTTGCTTCCAAATAGAAGGCGTACACATCTTTTTTGGATGGAGAACAGTTTAGATAGTCTATAAGGTGTGACACCACCCCAGCTACTGATACAGTAGCTCATATGAGACTTGAATAAGGAGTCATACAGCTTATGGTACTCTGTTTCTGGAATAAACTTCATAATACGTTTAATTATAGCTATACTTGTAGTTAGTTTACTTTTTATGTTATCTAGTTGGGGTTCCCAGGATAGTTCATGGTCTATGATAACACCAAGGAATCTCACTTTATCTACTCGTGTAAGCGTGTTGCCTGATAACGTGAGTGAGTTCTCAGAACCATATTCACGTGCACAGGACGAGTACTGGCCAGGTCTGAATAACATTCAGACCGATTTGCTTTGGTTAATGTGCAGCAAGTTAGATTCCATATAGTCATTTACAGATTCAAGTACTTTATTAGCATTCAAATAGGCTTATTGTTCAGTTTTTCCAGAAGTTTTTTAAAAAGTTTTTCAAATTGTTGCTTACTGGGCCGCGCTCAGCCTGTCATTCCGCCAAATCTTTATTATGTTAATGAACATAATAGCCTGGGGTCCTCAGGTAAATTGTTGCATGATGCTATAATTGATTTAAATAAAAATTTGTTGTTTTCTTGAAGAAAATTTGTTGTTTTCTTGAATGTATGTTAATATACTGATATTAGGGAGAATTAGAGTAACGAAAGTACTGCACGCGGTGTACTAGCCAATTTCAAAATCACAATGGTTACAAAAATTAATTATGCCACAAATTCAAAATCACAAATACCAAAATGAAGCTTAATATAAATAAGTTTTGAATTATATTTATAGTTTACCTTTGTAAAATTTAAAAAAACAACTGCTGCGTACTGTAAAATCTAAAATTTACATGTTTAATTCATATTCAATTTATTTTAAAATAGTTCGATCTATGTTGATTGACAATGTCAACCTATCAATGATCAAGATTGTTGCTCTGCTTCGCAGAGCAACGATTGTCAACTAGCTAGCAACGATTCGATGCGAACTGCGAATATATATAATAAAGCAAGAATGCAAATGTTAGTTTGCGCGGCGCGTCGAAGCGGCAAAATCTTGACCATTGTTAATGATCTGGCCCGGCGCGCGCTACTTCGTAGCTCTTGCCATCGGGCAACATTTCGAGAAGAAAGCGGCGCGCGCTACTTCGAAGAAATTTAGACGAGTAACATCCGTCAAGGCAAAGTCCTCCAAGATCTTTAAAGCTTTAAAAAAAATTAATATTGCAGAAAAGTTATAATTTTTGTTTATTGTTTAAGGGGTGACCTTGTAAAATATGTGTTCCAACTTGTCGCGCGCACGAGGTCCAAGGTTATAAATCTACAATTTTTTGTGTGCCGCACATTGTAAATGCCCAGATCCTGAAAGTGTTATATCTAAAATCGAGCGCTATTGTGTTTATACCAAAAATTTGAAGATAATTCCGGTAACTATGTACGTGCAGAGTGCAAGTGTTTTGCAACTGATCCAATCCTTATTTTTCCAAAAGTGTCTTCATCTGCATCATTCATGTGTGATATGATATGATGTCATAAATTTTACTTTACTATTTACTTTACTTTACTTTACTAATTTATCATTGCATGATTGATATTTGATGATTAAGCCAAACAGGTCCCCAATTTTTCTAAAGAATTTAGGTGATTTTAGAGGAAAAAATCTCTTAAAAAGTGTGTTTCTAGATCAAAACGCGCAGTTTTGTTAGTAGTACCTCAGTTAAGTTTTTCCTGACCAAAGTTCTCAAAGGTCAGCGTGTAAACTGTAAGTGTAATTACTGATTCTGTTCCACACGCAAATTTCAATGACGTCGCGACGATCTCTTGAAAATCAAAGAAACAAAAAAGTATTTTGTCAACTTACTTGTTTCCCAGATTCTGCTTACAGCATGACTTCATTCTGAAACTTGGCAAGCATAATCTAGACAGTACACATTTTAGTAACTTTCACCATTTTAGAATTTTGACGTGGGCTTTAATTAATGTCCTTTAACAACTATGACAGAAAGTCTGTGAACATTATAATTGTCAGCATTTTATTTTTAAAGGCCTAATTCTGTAAATTCTGTTCATGCTTGTGAAGTTTTTCAGAGTGATTCCATAAAAATTGTTGGCACAATCCAAAAAAAGGGGTAACGAAATGGTCATTTGTAGGAAATCACAATTGAAGTTCAGTGTGTTTGCTATAGAATTACACATGTGCTCTAACCATTACATTGATGAGGATCAATATTTTTTTAAAGATTTTAATAAAGAAACTGGAACGCACATAGAAGGAAATTAGCAAAAAAAAACGAGCCAGCTGCTGTGGCATGCTGAATAGAATTAAAGGCAACGAGTTCTACAGAAAAGAGCATACTAAACCCCTATTCGATTCAACACTCATGAAATCATGAATGTGCATAATCTGTACTTCTACCACTGTATTAATGACATCTTCAAGGTCTTGAAATATAGAACCCCTATATCACTTTACTCCCTCTTTGAAAAAACATCTGGCATACTTGGCAAAGAGACACTCATTTTCACACCTAAACCATCAGACAGCTACATATACAGAGCAGGGACAATCTGGAACACAGAACGACAAAATCTCATGCTAACTACATTCACCTGTAAGCCATATCACCTCAAATCATCCATAAAAATAACCATCGCTCACACTCAAAAGGAAGGAGAACCAAATGACTGGAACTTAGCCTTAAACAGTGTTCGACAAAATTCAAAAACTTTGAACGTCTTTGTGATGGTGATCTGTGGAGTAAAGATAGGAGTGAGATTGGAGATTCTAATCTGACAATTTTGAACAGTTCTAATAGACATGTGTATTTGTACAGGTTGTGGACGGTAAGAAGGCCGTTCTTGTTAAACAACGGCTTTGTATGCTCTTTTTCAAAGAATTCTCTTCCTAGGATTTGTTCATTTATACAACGTGTTCTGGCACATGTTCTAAATTTATCTAGATATGCTTCAAGGTCACCAAATAGTATTCTGATACATTTTTTCTGAGTGATGAAGATAGGTTGAAGCATATTATTACTCGACCCACCCCATACCGATATTCCAAATCTTAGGTGTGACTCAAATAACGTGTGGTACAATTCTTTATGGTGTTTTTTCGGGATAACGTGTCGTATTCTACTGAGTCTTCCGATCTCACACCTAAGTTTCGAGTTGAGGGCTCTTATTTGAACATCCCATTTTAGCTTTTCGTCAATAATAACACCTAAAAACTTGGTCTCTTTAACTTGCTTTATTACCGTATTATTTAGAGTTAGTATATATTCTGATTCGTTATCTGCCTCATTATCAGTAGCTGTACGTGACGGCTTGAAGTGAATGTAGCAGCATTTCTTTATATTTATATGTAATAGATTGCATTTCATGTACTGGTGTAACAAACGGAGAATTTCGTTTGCTCTTGCATACAGTTTTTTTCTACATTCATCTACTACGAATATGTTTGTGTCATCTGCAAATAGTATGAACTTGCCCAGATCAGTTGTTCTAAATAAGTCGTTAACATATATTATAAATAGCAAGGGTCCGAGACAAGAGCCTTGGGGAACTCCAAAGAGAACAGGCAGCTTGTCAGACTCTTCGCCCAGTACAGAGACATATTGATATCTATTAGAGAGATAACTAGCGATGAGTCTATTGGCGTTTCCACGTATTCCATAGTTGTCTAGTTTATTAAGTAGTTTTTCATGTGAGATCGTGTCAAACGCTTTAGATAGATCAATAAATATTCCAAGTACATGCAGTTTTTTGCTAAGACAGGATTCTATGTAATTCACTGAGGAGTTGAGGGCATGGCTTGTGGAGTGATTTTTTCTAAATCCGTACTGGTTCTCGTAAATCATTTTCTGGGACTGAAAGAAGCTATACAGTCTGTTGTAAATAATTTTTTCAAATATCTTACCAAAAACAGCTAAAGTTGATACTGGCCTATAGTTTTCCAGCAATTCCTCATTATCCTTCTTATAGATCGGACTGATTCTCCCAGTCTTTAAATCATCTGGGAATACTCCATTCCTCATGCATTCACTGTATAATAAAGATAGTATAGGACAGATCACTTTAGACGATTCTTTAACTACATGTATTGGGATGTCGGATGACTTCCCATTCTTCAGTTCAGATATAATCATTCTAACCTCGTCCGCTGTACAGTCATTAATGAAAATACTGGACGTGTTTGCTCTAGGCAGGTAGTCATAAAAACTAGGAAGATTTTTAATAGTTAGTTCTCCAATTTCATTATATGCCCCGTTTAAATTAGACGCTAGAGAAACAAAATACTTATTAAATTCATTGGCTATTACTCTACGATTGGTTATCTTCTCATTGTTTATAGTAAACAGTGGTTTTATTTGCCGTTTCTGTTTGCCCCGTATTTGATTAATCAGTTCCCATGTCTTCTTACTATTACCGTTTGTGTCTGCAAATTTTCCCATGAAATACTTAGTTTGAACATCTTTGCGATCTTTTTTAACCATCCTTCTATAATCCTTATAAGTTTTGTATCTAGAACGTTTTTCACAACATTTCAAGCATTGACATGTTCCACCTTTATAATCAGTTTCACCGAGTTTACATTTTTTCTTTCTAACTTTAGCCCAATTGTCATAGAGTTGGTGCTGATGCTTGATTTTGGCTATAAGCCCAGGTGTGATCCATGGGTTATTTTGTGTGGTTCTTTTGGAACACTTAGGGGTTGCCAACTTACACGTTTTATCGATACTACTTTTGAAAACATCATGAAATACCGTGAAGTTGTCAATTACTTTATTCTCTAATTCATTTTCCAAGTCCTTTACAAAAGAGGTAACATTAGACTTACAGTAGTCGTAATATTGTTTATATTTTAGGTTACTCTTAGTGGATCCCATACTCTTTTCAAATATTTGAAAGACTGGTGAGTGGTGGGATATACGATCAGTAAGTGTGCCTGAGGCTATTATACTCTCTACATCGTTAGTTATAATATTGTCAATACATGATGCTTTACAACCTGGCTTCTCATGAGTTGGCAGAGATATTAGGGGGAAAAATCCTCTACTGAACAGGACTTCCTCATAACGTTTTACAATCGCATTATCCTTATTATGTAGATCAATGTTGAAATCACCTGCCAGGTAACTGCATTTCGGCAAATTATCGAGAATTGCTGAGAGTTCTAATAATGCAACATTTACATCACCACTTGGAGGGCGATACACTACACCAACAGTGACCGGAGTATTCTTGCTGCTTATCGTAACAAATAGAGTTTCTAGGTTTTCAGATATATGGGACAAATTGCCATTTACTGTAGCACTGAGGGTATCACATACATAAAGAGCGACTCCAGTGCCTTTTTTTTTATCTTGCAAAGTGTTTTGGTAGAAACTATTGTATCCAGTCAGTTGGTAAAGGTCACTTAATTCGGGGCCTTCATTTGTTTCTGCTAAAGCAATGATCGAAAATTTCATATATCTCTGTAGTTCTATTGCCAGAGTATCAAAGTTAGATTTATTACCATCGATATTTTGAAATAATAATGATGAGTACTCGTTCATTTGGTTGCAAAATGTTTTATTAAATTCTTTAACACTATATGGGTTACAGTTATTGAGTAATCGGTTGATGTTTACAAGTGTTTCATCAATGTCAGTACTATTATTTTCAGAGTCAGTATCTTCATATATAAACGGATTGTAACGAGTACTTGCTAAGTGTACACAGTTAGGGCAGTAAAAATCTTCATATATTTTGTTTGTACTGGATTTAGTATAGCATTTATGGTGCATAGCACAGTCACACCTACAACATTCAGCAATGAATTGGCCAATGGAAATGAATTTTGTACAGACAGGGCATACCTCTTTGGTCAATTTATTCATGGGTACGGTACGTAACCTTCCCCATGTTGAGTCGCAGCAGCAGCAGGAGAGGAACCACCCATCGTCTGGGAGTATAAGCGATTGTCAACTTTATCCGATCTCTTCTTCCTTCTATCAGTCCCTCCATTCATCCTTAAAAGTATTGTATTACGTATAAGAACCCCCAGTTTTGCTGTACCACTCCAATTGAGGTGTAAATAGTCCGGTCTCTGGTTTCGTCCAATGTTCCTAGAGAATTGCTGGCTTAGGAGCCCAGCCTCATCACAGAACATGTCAAAACCAGGTACCAAAGTCACACCAAAGTTGGAATGGAGCAGCTCCTTAAAAATTAATTCATTATAATGTGCAACTTTACGATTTAGCTCAACGAGTTTGGTTGGCAGCAGCGGACACACAAATATATTTGCTTTGGGGTTAAGCGCTTGGATCATTTCTACTTTCTGAACAAATGGTTTAAAAACATTGTTCTTTATATCAGCGGTATTTTTGATCTCAGGTTTCCTAATATCATTTATACCACACATCAAGAGAACATTCCTGTATCCACATGAAACTGTAGGATTTATATCCCCCACTACCGGAGCAAAATACTGTTTTCCGGGGAGCCACTGCCCAAATGATTTTTTGGGGTCCAGCCCGAATTTGAGACCACCAGTATGCGAGTCTCCGATGATACATGTAGAGTTCCTGTTTCTAAAGCTAACTGAACGAAAAGTTAGGCTGTATCTCACCCCACCAGTTATTGCCCCATCCTCGATACAGTGGCTGTAGAACTCTTGGCTGCGTCGAGTCATGCGATACATGGATCTTGGCACACATGTATGGTCATGAGCCATATGATCCGTCTTCTTATCAAAGAATTTGATGTTGCACTGGCCTCCAATAGAAACAGTGAAAATTTCGGATTCAGGGTGGATGGTAGTTTCATCATCCGAGTGTTTCGGTAGGGAGCCACCCTCTTTGAAGCGATTGATCAGCAGGCTATTGATCTTCGGTTTTTCACCACTACAGAATGCACCATTGATTTTGTCCACTAGATTGGAGAAGCTAGTTGAAGCTAGTTGGCCATTGGATGACTTGGAGCCATTATACTTGTATGGTTCTCCCAAAGAATACACAGCACGAGCTCCCTCCACAACAAAATCCTCGTCAAGTGATTGGCAGGCAAGGAGGAGAGTTTCCTGCTCTTCTGTGGTAATAAACTCTTCTATAGCGCCTACAACTGGTTCTTCTTTTGATTGGAGATGCTCATTAGTTATTAGGTCAGGGCCAGGGGCAAGTGAAGAACTGGTAATTTGGACGTTTAAATGGTCAGAAGAAGCCAAAGAATTTCGCTCAAGAGTGTTCAAAGACTGTCTAATGGCTGTTAGCTCCTGATTCGTCTCCAGAGACTGCTTGGAATTTAGCTCCTGGAGATTCTTCTCTATTTTTTCCATGAGATCGTTGGTCTTGGAGGAAGATTGAGCACTTACTTGAGGAGTAGAAAAGTCCTGCAGTTGCTTGTTCAACACTTTAATCTGTTCTGTTAGGCCACTATCAGACTCAGAAACCTTTCCGAGTGTAGAGTCAACTGAAGTTTTCAGCTGCTTTAGATCTCCTTCCATCACTTCAACCCATGCTGGAGCAGTGCCCTTGTCACTTACCAGAAGGTGCTTGATATGGAGGTCAAGGTTCTGGATGGCAGCAATGCTGTCGTTTAGACTGTCAAAGTCAACCTTTGCAAGCTTTTCACCAAAAGCTGTGATGGTATTAAGCTTCTCTGTGGCAATAGCTGTCTCACACTGACTGTTAGATTTTTGAAGTGTCAGAGTGTTCCTACACACATAACACACATCTTCAGCAGTTTCGAATGTGGGGATTGGTGAAACCAAACAAAAAGGGCAGTGCCAATTGGTCATGCTGTTGACATTTTTCTGGTTGAGTCCATTCATAGTTAGACAGTCTATGTGCCAATATTGCTTGCACTTTACACAGTCAATCTTCCATGACGATATTGACTTACTACATGGACATTTCGTCTTGTCCCTGTGTGAACTGTCAAACTTTGGGGGTGTTACATCACTGTCTACAACAATAGTTTCACAAGATACATCCTTTCCCTTCGCCTCTGGTCCTGGAGTGTTGTTCTTGATTCGGGACTTTGCCTTTTTGTCCGCAGGGGAAGGAATCCGAGACATATTGGTGATAGATGAGGCTCTCTTGTTACTCTTGTTGTTGTCACCCATACTCAGCAATAGTTAAAACAAACAGCAAGCAAAAGTCAAAACAATCAGCTGTTAAAGCAACGTGTAAACTTACGACACCCTTTTGAGGGAATTACGACATACTTTCCCTGAACTCAAATTATTTGTTATATAGCAGCGCTGAAAGTATTAAAACTCCTCTTTCATTTATCAATCAACAAAAATGTGGAACGACTGTCGAAAAATTGACAGTTTGATAAGCTTTACTAAGTCAACGAACTTAGTTAAAGTAACACTGAAAAGTGAGCTACTCAAGATACAGTCCAGGTACGAAGAATTAGAATGGACAGAATTAAACTTTGATAAGAATGAGCTTGTATTTTAAAACAGAGTCCTTTGACTTTATTATTTTGAAATTGAAGAATCGTCTGGCCATAACTCATTTCGTTCGCATTACAGATTCACATTCACTTTCATTTTCACTATCACGCACAGTACAGGGTCATACCTCAATACCAAATTATTATAGGGCACAAGAACAAATTTGTTTACAATTATCAAAATTTGTTGAGCCCAGCAGCTTACTTCCTATCCTCTCTCCCCCCGTCGTCTGGAGCGTGTGATTTTTGTTGATATCCGAGCTCTTGTTTTTATCTTTTGGTTAACTTTCTGTGATTGGACTCGGTATTTTCGTCCCCGCCGAGTGGGACGATGCTTGCTCGCCAGTTAAGCTATACTTTAGATGACACTAATTTCTACAAACCACAAAATATTAAATATAAAATGTGTCCAGTATGGCGCAAATGCGTAATTTGATAATTTCTCGACGCTGTCGTCGGGGTGAGAGTTATCTGAACCAACTGCATGCCCCTACGATTGCGTCACCACTGGTGAGCAAGCATTTGTTTGTTGTTTAGTTGTGTTGGAAGGGAACATTACTTGATTAATTCATCCATTAGGATTTTAATAACGATGAGCTAAGGTATACCGTTCATCTTAGACTATTGGATCAATCTTATTATATGATTAGATTTTATAAACGAACCTGGCATACAAAAGATTGTAATGCGGAGGTTGGCTGGCTCTTCTATAATAAATACGACACTCCAACTTACAGAATGCTTGCTAGAGATAAAACAAGATATTATCAGACTATACATGCAGCATGAGTAACTGGTGGATAAGCCTTCGGTAAAAACGGATCCGGAAAAGTCAATGCGGCACTCGGGTCCTTGGTATTGTCGTCGGTATATTGTCCATTATTTACGTTCTGCTTTCATAGTTCAAACAATAGTGAGCTCTAAATATACAGCTTTAAACCGATTAAGTATGAATGAATGAAATACCTGACAATCCGCACTCCTATAATTCAAAAGCATGAGTAACTCGTAGTGATGTACGATTTCTAGAAAGTTTAAATTAAATTTGGCGCTCACAGGTCCTCGTGATCATGTGATCGCCGCATAATGTTCTGTAAATGCGCAGGGCACCTTCAAGCTTAAATTATTCACCATACTGAGGCAGTCAACCAACGCGCGGCTTTATTTTTATGATATGATATGTTTTGATTGTTATTAATAAATACCAAAATTTAAATTTGTTTTACTAAAATTTGTTTTACTTTAAAATTGACCTTGCCTAGATTACTTAAGCTTACAAAAGCTGTAACATCTTAGCAAAATATAACTTGCAGCAGCCCCATACGTTGTCATGAACATAATATCGATACTACCTCTGTGATCACATCTTTCTCTGGGTGCAAAATGAATAGATATATATATATATAGATTATAGGTTTATCAGTTTTATAGAAATTTGAAAGTTCTATAGAAATTTATTTATATATGGATTATAAACATTTTTGTTTGTGTGTTTTGTGCTATGCATCCTTATACCTATTTTAGAAGAGATTTTTATAGAATGTTAGAAGTGCAGTAGGGTCAGTTTCAGACGAATTAAGCATAAATGACATCATTGCCATGTCTGAAGTGGTTTGTAAATGGGCCATTGTTAGCCCCAAGCGTTTGGTATTCCTGCCACTCAGCATTGCCTACTGCAAAGTAGAAATTTTTCTAAGACAATAGAGAAACTGACCTTGTCTCACTAAATTCAACCACTTTCCATAATAAAATACTAACAAATAAAGTTTTTAAAATAATTATATTCAACCATTAAAGAATATTTCCTCAAGTTAACTTCTAGTTAACAAATTCGTGGTTTAAGCTTTTATTTTATTTAAGAAAGGAATGTAAAATAAAACCTATTGTTTCATTGAAAAACTTATTGTTTCATTTAAAAAGATCATTTGGTAGATCTATCTCTACTCTTTCAGAAAACATCTTAAAGATCAATTTCCATGAGTGACCATATTGAGAGTTGAAACACCCTATATTGAGTCATCCTAATCTAAACTTATACAATAAGCTTGGAGAGGCAAGGAAAATTCTTTAATGGTATAAATTATTGACTGTACATTCCAATGTAACTTGTACAGTATAAATATTGGATAATTGTTCCCCTAGACTGAGTAAATAAAGGGCCCCTGGCCCTATGCCTATGGTCTACAAGATAATGATCTATTGTCAGGGACCCACCCCCTTGTATACTAAGAATAAAATCATAATTATGAGTGATTTATTGATAAATCTCCATAGAGATGATATGCTAAAGCAGTATAATGCTAATGCAGTATATATGAGTATTGCTGAAAGCACAGTCTAATTCACTAACATCAACTCTTATTATAGCAAATACCACCATTATTAAAGTTTCACCAAGAACCACTGAGAAGGATTGTTATGTAATGATGCCTCCCGTTACCAGGAGTTTTAGAGAACGCAAAAGCTTCGGTAAGTTAAAATATTTGGTGAGGGAGAACCTTAGCTGTGATTTAGGCCAGAAGCCAGTGATGGTTGTTAAATTATCTATATCAATGTATTGTTTTTGTATATTAGAGCTTTAGCCACAGCTCAGGTAGGTTGGTCTGCACCGAGCCCCACAGTTTCAATTCCTTGTTTAACTAGTGGGTCTTTGGCTTTATACCTACTTTAGAATTTACTTGTTGACCAATTTAACAGCTAATTGATCAAACTTCCCTCAACTTGAAAATCAGGATATTAAGCAGAAATGTACCAAAATGTCAATTTTTTGTCCGAATATGCTGGTTTTTATAAATGAGTTATGTGTTCACATATTGTTTAAGCTGCTAACAGTGCCTTCAATTAGTTAAACGCTAACATTTCCACCACCCAACAGCCAGCAGGAAGCGAGAAGTAGATGACATCCGTATGAAACACCCCAACAAGACTCCAGTCATCGTGGAGCGCTACAAACACGAGAAGAACCTGCCAATCCTGGACAAGACCAAGTTCCTGGTACCAGAGGAGCTCACTATGGGACAACTTATCTCCATCATCAGGTGATTGCATGATTGTAGTATCGTTAATTGTTTTATGAATTTGCAATGCAGACATGATCATTAGATGAAATTATGTAATACGTTGTGGATGGTATTACTCCAGATAAAAGAAAATCGTCGGTTAGTTAAGACCAGGGCTAGGAAGGGCCCAGTGTCTCGTTCCAGTGACCTGTCAAAATTAAGTTAAAAATTCGTGCATCTTCGTTCAGCTTAGTTTGCAAAAGGGTACGGCACCGGGAATTCCCAGGCGGTCACCCATCCAAGTACTAACCCGGCCTGCAGTTGCTTAATTTCCCAGATCGAACGAGATGGGGTGTATTCAAGCGAGTATGGCCGTATCCGACATCATTGAAATTTAAGCCTTTATATTTACATTGGTCTGTATTCTGTACATAAATATTTTGATATAAATGTATCATGATTTTACGTTTAAAATGTTATTTATAATACGTTAAACCTGATTGATTAAAATTTTATGTGGACATTTTTAACAGTTCGTTGTTTCCCCGCAAATCTAATTTACCAATCGTGAGGTTGCAGCTGTCTACTCCTAAGTTGTTTGTTTTAATCAGAAACACAGACAGACATTAACACATAAGTTACAGTGGTATTTCCTTGTTACGCTCACTTATATATTAGTGTGTTAGCATTGCTGTATTGGCAACGAGAATATACATTGATATCATGTCAATTACTGGATACTTGTCGGTATTATCTTGATAAAATCATATAATCTAGTTTATAGAAATGTGAGAAATGTTGGATATGAAGATTGGACTTGCTGAAATAGTATAATTATAGTAAAGCGTTTACGTTTGGCAGTGTTGTTGAAACTGAGAATGTAGAAGTATGTGCTGTGTCCCACACTCATGAGTAACAAGTGTAAAATGTACTCGAATTTATTTATAGTGCACTTTTCAGTTCTCATGGACCTACATTTTTTCTATGTCTTTAAATATTTCTCAAACATTGATAACTAAGATGATTTAAGAAATGTGACCTTAACAATACCACGTCACAATATCTTGTCCATTTATATGTGATCATTGACATTATTGTGTGTAATCGAAGTGTAATTACAACTGAGAAGTTATTCAGTCAGAGAATCTCCTGTGAGGTGAAATAACACAGAAGGGGCCATTTTGAAGCGGATAGAAAACTTTTGACTCAGCTAAAAATAGGGCCCTTCAGGTTTTAAGTCAATTTGCTTCACAGATAATATTCAGTAACGTGAGACACAAGTAATAATCTCATAACTGATAATTTGTGACAAATATAGTACATAACGCTACACTCCGCGTGTGTGTGTGTGTGCGTGTGCAGTAATTGGCAGTGTACGAAAATAGTAACACCATATTATGTGTCGTGTGTGCGTATGTCATGTGTAATGTGTGTGTGTCATGTGTAATGTGCGCGTTTCACGTTTGTGTCCTATTGGCGTGGGTGTTTAGTTATGGAATGAAATTCCCCGTTGAGACGTACATATATAATCACTATCATTCCAATCACGAAGAATTTTTTTTTCTGGGACGATGTATACTGTTAATAGTACATACTTGAATTACTTATGCTATGTAATTAAATAATAACCCTGAAGGTTAAACCTACTAACCTCGGAAATATAATTTCCTTACCAAATTAAGCTGGGGCTAGTCAAATAAGGGTATCTAGAATCATGACCCTTAGTTTCTTAATTTCCCTCTCCAACTTCCTCTGGGCTCTGGTTTGGGGCTGACATCTCCCAATGGTCCATATTTCGTGATTTATAATTTGACTGGAATTGAAGGGAACTGGAACCGTGCCAAACTACCGAGTTAAATGTTTCAGTATTATTATTGATTCCTGCGTAACAATGTTGTGATTTAAGCACTACAGTCACAATAGCGTTTCTATTTACATGATGCCCTGGATATATTATGTGTGTACAATTAATTGGGGGAACATTCCGGAAAGCAAAATTCAGTGCTCAATGCGGCCCAGGTCTCAACTAGACTCTTGGACCTCGGCCTTTAGGCTTTATGAATATTCTAACAGTTTAGCTAGTAGCATATATAATGTGTTTGTTTGCTTGTTTGTTTCCAGAGAGGTATACCGTAAAGAAGAAGGTAGATAATTTGTACATTAGATTATTAATTTCTTAGAAAACTACACCAAGTTTCGATTTTTCTTATCTTTCCTAAACAAATTAAATACTCTGACTCTATTAAATTTTCAATTTATATGATTAAGAGATAACTCTATGCTATGGACTTTATTAAGTTATATTGAATAAATCTGTCCGGTCTTTTAATTATAATGATTAAGATTTAAGAGATTATTCTATAAAGGGAGATTACTACGCTAACTTAATTTAGTTATGTATTATAGAATAAATAAAAGGTTTCTTAAAAGATTCGTAAAATAAAAGTTGATAGCTTTTAGCTTTAGCATAGCGTAGCTTCGTGCTTTTAATATCAAGGTCAGAATCTTTGAGTTTATAAAACTGAATGATGTTGTCGACTAAAAACACTTTAAACATTCAAGCAATAGGGTTGGTTCCCAGACGACGAGCGTCACGTGATCCAGCTATCATGTCACGTGGTGCCCACCTGGCGTCGAGAGTCTGGGATCAGTTTCTCAATAACATGTCACAATAAAATTGCTGCAACTGCACTATAAATGCCACTTATGCAATAAATGAAATATTAGACACAACGTCAAACAATCCAATCACGTACAGAGTATAACAGACCACATATTTAAAATTAACAAAAATATTTCAGGCGCCGGCTAACTCTGCGACCGGACCAAGCGTTCTTCCTGCTAGTAAACCAGAAAACCGTAGCAACCTTGACGCTGACAATGAGTGAGGTTTATCAAAACGAGAAAGATGAGGACGGTTTTGTGTACATGACCTATGCTTCACAAGAGATGTTCGGTTAAAAAGAGTGAAGGTGTCGTTTCTTCGTGATGTTATCTTTCGGATTGTGGTGCTTCCTGTTGCTCTTCAAGCTTGGACATGTGATGTAGTAGAATGTATTATATTATTTTGGGGTTGAATGACATAGACATTTCAGTGATTTTTCAATTGGAGTGTCCAGGCTTGAGAGCTTAGAATTTAAAGAAACTTTGTAGAAGTTTTTCTCTTCTATACTGTGTTAAATGAAAAACGATTAAAAAAACAATACTTACATTTTAATTCTACGTGTACTATTCACATGACTTTATCGTATAAAATATGCCAGAAAAATTATAAAACGTAAAATATCATTATAATTTCTTCGTGATTTAAAAACTGAATTG
>NW_026971924.1:0-18348 GCF_026151205.1 Bolinopsis microptera | reverse complement strand
ACAACAATACAACTTCGAATTTGACGGTCAGCAGCTCAGGGGGATATCAATAATGATAATGGCGGGGACATTAGCGATAATGAGAATGAGAATACGCTTTAATGAAGATTTGACTTATTATTGCTTAGATTTATTCTCCTTTAAATAGACGTGTCTTTTTTTTCTATTTCTGAGTAATATCAATAACTCATAACTGTAAATTGAAATAACTTCTTTAACAAGTAACAAAAACAGAAATTTCGGTTAGAAATTTGTTGACCTCTGAAAAAAAAACTTCAAAGGTCGGCCACCGGTAAATACATGACCGGGATAATTTGGCGGGTTTTGGGAAAGTCCGCCATATTTTTCCCGGTCATTAATTTTCCCAGTCATAAATTAACCCGCTATAATATTCCCGAGTAAGGTAGACAAATTCAAAACATGTGCTAGAGTTAGACCGTTCGGCTCCCAACGTTTGGGTTGCGATTTTTATGTTAAGGAGTCTACCAAACCTCTATTTGCAAAACATAAATTACTAGCTGTAGAGAACCTATATAGACTACGTTGCCTAATGGAATTTTTTAAGATAATTAAGACAAGAGTACCAATTTCAATGTTCTCTTTGTTCACCATATCTCATAGGAAAGACAATATGTTAATCGCACCTTCTCCAACTAAACAATTCATCTATAAATCAGCGTGGCTGTGGAATGAGTTTTGTAAAATTGGCTCATTTAATTTTAATTCCTCTTGTTCTTCTGTTAAGAATAAATTACAAAAGTCATTGATGAATGCCCAAAACAGGTATGGTGCTGAATGGAATGACAAAAATTTCACTGAATTCTAAGTTAAACACAATATAATCCAGGTATCGGCAGGCGCTGCCGCCAAACGACATTATCATGCATATACTTCTTTATTTTCAGCAGCTAGTATGTTAGCGCGCATAACAAGGCGCGCTAGCATTTTACCGCCATTCTAGTTTTCACTGATTTCACAATACACAATACACAATATGTCCAATTTGATTCTAATTGTTGCTCCTAATCTGATAATTCTAATGACAGTGACTGCTCCCTATTAACCAACCGACCAACATTTACGGTCGAACCCTAAAATTACTAATACCAAATTTAAACCCCACATATGCGTGTATAGTCTCCAAATCTTCTCTCTGCTCTCGGACTTTGTTCTTTTGAATAGAACTGTTTGTATACTTTAACAAATAGTGATTTTAACTTTGAGATAAACTGCAAGATTATTATATTTTTGTACCAATGTTCACCTAAATTAACGTCTCTCACTGACACCATCACCCGGCAACCAATTTTAAAGTATAATTTATTAACGATCTGACTACAGACTGGCGGTCAACGTTCCCCGTATAGTAGCCCAACGGAGGGGGTAATCAGGGCACGTGTTAATGAAAAATGTACGTGTCCTTCCACAATCCCCTCTGTTGGGTCACACGTTATTGGGAACTGAGATCGCTATCGTGTAACTAGAAGCAGTATGTGCAAAGTAACTTCGGTGATAGGTGATAGGCAATATGAAATTACACATCTTACTTTAACTTCATCCCGTCACCCATGGACTTATCAATTAACGGCTGGTGGTGGTGTCATCGTTTGTCGTACTCAAAACGTTTCGCGGTTGCGAATGCCGGCCCATCGAGGAAAATCTTTTTACTTTGTATTTTAACCATTATAAAGTGTGATTAGTCGGATATAGTACTGAGTTCAAACAGTCCCCGAAACGAAAAAACAAACATTTGATTTTTGTTTCGGCGACTGAATCGTTGATGGGCCGGCAAATATTTTTTGTCGAGTAGTGTTGAATACTCATATTAACATGATTATTGATTTAATTTAGGAATTGTATATAAATATCTTTGACCAAGTTTAATTGTTAATGAGAATGCACCCCAGCACTGGGCGCGCGCGGCGGCTTTGATGTTAGCGGCTACAAGCTTGAAGCTAGGCAGCTGCAGAAAAAATGCAGCGCGCGTTCAGCGTAGGGCTTTTCGTTTTTGATTTTACAAATGACAAAGCAACTTTTAATGAATATTAATGGAATTATCGGATATTTATAATTCAATATGTATTGATTCTTCTGTGGAAAATAAAAATTGTATTTTACTTAAAATTGTATTTTACTTAAAAATTGTATTTTGCTGTATCAATATCTAGATCTTCGTTTATCAATTTTCACTAAATATTTTAAAAATTTTAATAGGGAGGGGAATTCATCAACTTTATTAAGTACCTATCAAAAATAAATCTTATCAATGTAATAGTTCAAAAATCATAAATCATAATCCTAAGTTAAAAACACTTTCTCACTACACTGCGCTCACACACGTTAGTAAGGCAAAGGAAAATGCCACCCAGCTAATTTTCAATTTCAAGATAATCATTTTGGATGTGTGGACCCTAGGGTAGACTTGGTGTCAAAATTTAAATTAGAGCATTCGAAATCTTTGTTTGTCCAATCAAGATCAGCATGGTTATGCTGGTTGAAGAGCAGTGATTGCTTCATCCTAGACTTCAGGCAGGCCACACTCAGACAGTAGTCACGTATACCAAGCTTAGGCACAATTACGTTCCAAATACGAGTCGTTCTGCTATTGAAGTTGTCAGGGGGGTCTGCTTGGCTTAGTATAAGGGTGGGTTTCCTATTGACTTTACTATTCACAATATATAATGTATATTTACTGAAGATTCCCGATCTTTTGGCAGCCTTCCTCCATAATTAACCGTCAGTCACGGATTTCCTGATCATTTGGCTGAGTCGACTCAAGGAGATCTAGATGTTATAAAAGACTTTCTGACAGACAGAACCATGAGGGTTTGTGTAGAAGGACAATGGTCTGAGGTGAAACACGTGTTATCTGGTGTTCCCCAGGGGTCAGTATTGGGTCCTTTGTTATTTATTCTTTATATAAACGATTTACCTGACAATGTTAAAAATAAGATTAAATTATTTGCAGATGATCTCAAGTTAGTTTGTAATGCAGCTAACCATGGAAGTGTATCTGATGATATTTTAGAACTCGAAATTTGGGAGAGTTTTTGGCACTTAAACTTCAATCCTGCCAAGTGTAAAGTAGTTCATATTAATCTGAATAATAATCCTAACTCGAATTATATTGTAAATGGAGTGGAACTAGAAGTATCTGCACAGGAAAAAGATTTGGGGGTTATTACCCATAGCTCCTTGCTTTGGAATGAACAGATAAAAGCATGTATTTCTAAAGCAAATCGTATGATCTGCTGGATTGTAAGGAACTTAGTTATTAGAGAAAAGGTTGTAATGATATCTATTTATAAAGCTTTGATAAGACCTCATCTTGAGTATTGTGTCCAATTGTGGAATCCAGTTGCGGCTCATGGAAGTTGGGGGACTGTTTTGGAGCTGGAGAGCGTCCAGAGGCGGTTTACCCGTCTTATTGATGAGGTGGGTACTCTTCCATACAGCCGTAGACTGGATATACTCAATTTGACAACGCTGGCAGAGCGGCGAATACGTGGGGACCTTATTGAAGCTTTTAAAGTAACTAGTGGTTTGACTGAATATGGATCGGGTTTGTTCAGAATGAGCAGATCTGGTCTTAATTTAGTTTCAACCAATAGATGTAGTAAGAGTGTAACTAAAGTCAGGAATATTCAGTCTTCTTTTCTTCCGGAGCGAGTCATTCCTTATTGGAACAAACTCCCTTCAGATGTCAAGAAACTGCTCGACAGTTTTAAGCTTTAAAGTTAGATTGGAAGGATTTAAGAAAGAAATGATTTCTAAAAACAGTGTAAATGATTCTTATTTTTTGGGGGACTGTTTTTCCGAATTGAAGTTTTTTTTTAGGGGGGAAAAATTTGAAAGGGTACCGGAAGTTATTTAAAAGGCTATAAGGAGGGAGGGAACCTAATGAATATTCTTTGGGGTTTCATCCTTTTTGTGGCACAAGAAAGCGTTTTTATTAAATCCCTTTTTCCACTGGGAAGTATTAAATGAAAAATTAATTTTATTTAAGATAATGTATTAGAAATTTTATTTCGTTAAAAATTGAATTTCTTAAAAAAATTATTTCTGTTGATGGAAAAAAGGTTATATTTATTTTTAAAAAAGTTTTTTGTTTTTTTTCTATTTTAGGCAATGGATATTTTTTGGTTAGGACACTTGGTTGATGATGTTTATGTCCTAATCTTTACTTAACTTATTACTTTACTTACCTTTTTACTATATTTTAAACTGGTAAGGGACTTCCTTTCTGCTTGTTTTATATCGTTTCTGCTCACTTGCTTAACAAATTTTAAATTTAGAGCTTGGTATGATTGGGCCTTACAATTTTTTAATCGATATACTGAAAATTCATTGGAATTGACGTTTCTCAGGGGACAAGGCCCACCCACGGAAGGGGAAGGTTTTAAATTCTATTTGCCCTTCTGTGTTTGGCGTGATTTAAATCCACTGGTTTTTGTCGGTTGGGGGTCGATTAAATTCACTGTTTTGTGTTTGGCGATTAACATAATCCACTGTCTTGTGTTGTGCGAAATTAAAAAAATCCAGCGTTTAGGGTTGCCACAAAAATGTTTGGAATTTAGAGGAAAGGTGCTCAATTTTGTGACCAACTGGGCCTCGGGGGCTCTTTCAGGGGACGGTGTCCATTCTCTTGGGGTAAACTGATAAACAGGGAGTTTCTGGGCAGGGTGAGTGATGGGGATGCTGCCGCTAGTTTCCACCCAAAAATGAAACATACATCTCATAAAGCAGGCACAGGGTTGGGGATGGGATGGGTAGGGACTCTCGTAGGACCTTATTCCTCAAAACCATTTCCCCCACAGGGAAGAGGGTCGCAAGGGTGAGGGTTTTTTTTTATTCAAGGGGAGAGCGGGGGCTGGCCAGATGTTATGAGGGCCAAGTTTTCTTCCCGGTTTTCATTCCCATTGCTCCCAAAAAACTTGTTTCACCCAAGGGTAAATTAATTTTAATGGGTTGGGGGGATTGTGCAAGCCTTTTGGCCATGGTCCTGCATTTGAAAAATCTCATAAAGAGGGGACAAGGGGTTTCCAGGTCGTGGTGTGAAACAGAAGTTTTGGGAAGGGAGGTTCGGGGTATTTGAAGAAGTTCTGCAACCGGCCCAACATCTGGCAGGGTAAAGCCCTCTCCCGTTCACAACCAGGGGATTTTGACAGGTTAGCACCTGCTGCGACCTTTAGGAAAATAAGTAATTAGGTCTGATGGATTTCCGTTGAGGAGGAAGAAGAGATCGGGGCACACCAGGGGGGGGGTAGGTTTGAGCTTTGGGGAAGAGTTTTTTGAGTATAGGTCCTCTGCTGTTTTTTTGCTGTCTTATTCCAAGTTATAAATATAGGATGTTTTTACCACTGTAACCAAGCACTTTCAGCCAGTCTGGCAAAAACAAAACAATCGTGCAGCTTTGTACTGTTGTACCCCACGGTCCCAAGGATTTTTTACACAGGGGTGGGGAGGGGGGGTGGGGGAATATTGACACTGGGATTTTACCACCAGGATTAAAAATTTAAAATTATTTAGGGTAGATCTTATTTTCATGGTGACCGTCATAAGTTGTACCAGAAAAATATGGAGATCCTGGGGCGGCTTAGATTTCTAGTACTTTTGTGGGAGAAAAATGGAATGGTGCGATGGAATTTCATGGTTGAACTAGAATTTGGGTTAAAAACGTGATTAAAAATCGCTGGTTTTTTAATTTCTTCCAAGGAAAGTTTACCAAGTAAAATTGGGGGGTGGGCAAAACCAATTTATTTCCTTTCAAGTTACCCCAAAATTAAAAAATGTTAAAAAACTAAAAAATTAAAAAACTAGTCATACTGGGGATCAACCGTCGGAATAAAATGGAAAAACAAATTAAATTAAAATTGTTGAATCGGGATTATAAAAGGGGGACAAAAATCAGGGGGGCTACTTGAAAATAAAATATATAAGCGGGCCTCGGTTTTTTTACTGCACCGTTTACCAATTATTTAAGCGCTGTGCGGGGTCGGCTGGTGCGTGGCAGTTTGGGGGACGGGATGTTTTACCAGTACTCGTCTAAATTTCTTTTCGAAGTAGGCGCGGCGCCGCTTTTCTTCTCGAATGGGGACGGGGCCACGGAGTTGACGAAAGTGTGGGGCGGCGGCCGCCGGGCACATTTTTTTCATCGACAAATGGTTTTCCAAGTTTGCGGCAGTTACCAAAAAATAAAAATAGGTTCATATTCCAATTTTTTCTAATTCTCAAACGGTTGGGGGTTGCTATCTTGGTTAACTGAAAACTTTAAGGAAGGATGGAATGGTATTGAACTAACGGTATGGGACCCGTACTAAGAAAGGCCCATAGGCATTTTCCCGTTGTTTCAAAAACCAAGTAAGGAAGTGGGCAGTTTACTTGATGAGAAAGCCTTTTTTTAAAACGCTTTTTATTTTGGGTTATAATACGGGGGGGGGGACATTGTTGGGGTCCCTTTACACTCTAAACCTCCGCACAAGGAATTATTTTTCCAAATTTTTTTTGTTGTTGTTGCACAAAACTGTTTTACCACCCCACGAGTGCGGGGGCGGCGGGCTGTTACTTTTATTGTTGGCTTTCAGCCCTTACCTTGGGGGCGGCCCGGGCTTTCCCGCCCTGTCATTTTCCACCAAAATCTTTTTATTCGGGGCTGGAGGCTAAAAAATTATTATTAACGGGGGACTTTTTCATTAACGGATGGTATGGGGGGGTGAAACCCCGCCGCGCTCGGAAAGTTTGCCGGCGGGCTCCCCTGTAGCGTCAGGAAAGGACGCTACAGTGGTTGAAAGCGGGGGACCGTGGGGGGGTTTCACCCCAAACGTGGATAACAAGTGAATTTGGCCACCAGGGTTTTTAAAAAAGAAAAAGGGGGACCCAACCAACCCCATTTGTAGTTGAGGACACCTCCAACAATTCAAAAATATCAAATCACAAAAAAATTAATATGGACCACATAACCGGTTTTCAACCCAACCATTCATCCAAAAAAAAAATATATTATACTACAAGTTTTTTTTACTGCCAAGTAGGGGGACCAAAAAGTCGCCTTTCTTTTGCTTGGTTTCATGTTTTAAAAAAGGTGTTATTCAAAAAAACAAACAAAAACTACACCGGGCCGAGGGGGCGGGCGGGGGGTGGGGTTGGGGGGGAAGTCTTCGATGGGAATCCATTTCGGTTCCGCAAAAAAATTTTTTGACACACATATAAAAAAGGGCACAAATTAAATTGATCCTATAAAAAAATTTTTACATAAAACAACAAAAAACTTAAGAGAAGACCTTTCAAAGCTCTTCTTCTTTTGAGGAAATGGAGAAAAAATGAGATTTGGATGGATACCGGTGGCAATCCCACGGTCCCAAGGGTTGGTGGGGCTCTTCTTTTTTGTTTCTTCCTCTGATTTCACCCTGAGTTTTTTTATGCTTATGAGGGTGCTTCGTAGCAGGGAATTCAAAAAAACCTGAATATCGTGTTCTGATGTTTGAATTTTTTGGACCTGGATTTTAGCTTCATTATTAGTTTGGGTTCAGCTATCCTTTCAGAAATTCGATTCTACCCAAAACACGTTGGCAAGAGTGGGGCCCGGCCATACCTCCCGGGGATGTTGTAAAAGTACTCCCCCACCCCTTTTGTGGGGACAAAAGGGGGGGGGGACCCTTTCTCTGACTGGAAGTAAACAGGGTATCCAGCCCGAAAAGGGAAAAATCACAAAAGCCCTGTCGCTGGTGGCTGTGCCATTTTTCCATGGCATAGTAAACCTTAACGGAATTTGTAAAAACCTAACTTTGTTTTTTACTTAAAAAGTTAATAACATAAGGGAAAAAGTTTGGGTTGCCCTTTTCCACCCCGTTTCGGTATTGGAAGTTCATTGGCCCCCATTAGGTTTTTTCAGTGGGCCTTCTAGTGGGTCGTAACCCAACTGGGAATGTTGGGCCCCCCCACCCCCTTGGACACAACCTATTGAGGGATTTGCCATTAAAATCTCTTGTTTTTCTAAGGGGAAAGTTTATGCTCTCCCCGTTTTCCATTATTTGAAGTCAATTTTGGCATTTTTTTATTTGTTTTCAGGCTGTGGCTCTAGTGGGGCGTTTAAAACCACTTGTTGGATTGGCCACCCCCTAGCGCCCATGAGAGGATTTTTGGCCAATAAAATCTCTTTAAATAAAAGAATGTTCTTTGGAATCTAGGAGGCAAAAGATTAATTATACCTAAATAGGGCAGGTTCAAAAAAAAAAAAAACCTTCTAGACCAAAACAGGGGCCTTTCTTTAATTACCCCGGGTCCTGATATTACCAAGGGGCCTCTTCTTGTTTCCCCAAAAGGAAACATAAACTTTTGTTTAGGTCATAAAAACACTTTTCTTGTTTTTGAAAAGATTTTTCCCCTAAAAAACTTGTATCCCCCACCAACCCAACACCTTCTTTAGGCATTTTGTTAATATTTGGCTATTTTGTTAAAAAAAAAAGTTTTCGAATTTCAATTTCCGAATTTCATAAACCTAAAAAATTAGCTTTATTTTTTGTTGCAAGGGAGAGGTGGGCTTATATTTGAATGGAACATTTAAAAAAAAGTTTCTTTTTAAATACTGTTTTTTAAAATACGTTTTATGTTTGATTATATTAAATTGCTGATTACATGTATAATCATTATGGGCTGGGTTTCCCAAGGGTAAAACCCATTATTATGTTTGGATGAATCGTCCAAGCTTCCTAGGTCATCATCGGGGGTGGGGATGATACAGAAGCCCCTTTGGACCTGCTATCATTTCTCTGAGACTGGAAAAACATAATGGCAGAACATTTGTAAGTTTCAAAAATTAGAGGGGACATTGCATTTGGATTTTTTACTGTGTTTTTACAACTTTAAAAACCTTTTTGTAAGGTTTTATTGTTTTCATTTTGGGTTTTAAATAACTTAGTGGGTATGCTTCCATTTTTAAATATGGCCATTCAGATGTTAAAACGATTCTTGACTAAACCAGGGACTGGCGGGTCAAACGTTATCCCCCGTTTTTTTTTAGTAAAGGGCTCAACGGGGAGGGGGGGGTAATCCAGGGGGGGCAAACGTGTGTTAAATGAATAAATGTAACGGGTTCCCTTCCCCACAATTCCCCTCTCTTGGTTGGGGTCACCCACGCGTTTATTGGGGAACTGAGGATCGCTAATCCGTTTGGTAAACTCGCGAGGCAAGTATGTGCAAACGTTAACTTAGGGTGATAGGTAATTAGGCAATATGGAAATTTAACACATCTTACTTTAACTTTAATTTTTCCTTGTCAAACCCCATGGGGGACCTTTTCAATTTAACGGCTGGTGGTATGGTGGTTTGTTCCATCGTGGTTTGTTCGTGACTTCAAAAACGTTTCGCGGTTTGCGAAATGCCGGGGGGCCGGGGGGCCCAGGCCCATCGAGGGGAAAAACATTCTTTTTTACTTTGTATTTTTAAAACCATTTTATAAAAAAGTGTGAGTTTAGTTCGGATATGGTACTGAGTTTTCCAAAAAACGTCCCGGGAAAACACGGAAAAAAAGAAAAAACATTTGATTTTTTGTTTTCGAGGGCGGGACTGAATTCGTTTTGATTGAGGGCGGCAAAATAGTTTGTTGGTCGTAGTAGTGTATGAATTTTGTATCATTATTAAACATGGGATTATTGATTAATTTTAGGGGAAATTTTGTTATATAAAAATTATCTTTTTGGACCCAAAGTGTTTTTAATTGTTAATTGGAATTTGGCCACCCCCAGCGCTAGGGGCCGCGGCGCGGCGGGGCTTTGGATAGTTTGCGGCTACAAAGCTTGGGGAAAAAAAAGCTAGGCCAGCTTGCAGGGAAAAAAATGCTATGTGCGCGTTTCAGACGTGGGGGGGGCTTTTCGTTTTGAATTTTACAAATTGGGGGGGGGGACGAAAAGGCCAAACTTGTAATTAAAGTTAAGATTTAAAATGAATTACTTTCCGGATATTTATATTGTCAATATGGTATTTGATATCTTCTGTGGAAATGAAAAAAAAAAAAATTGTATTTTTACTTAAATATTTTAGGGAATTTTGCTACAGTATCAAAAACCCTACTTATAGAAGTGGTTTTAAGCACTATGCTAATTTTTTTAGGGGGCATTTTTTTTAGTTTCAAAAAGGGGTCCCCATTCTCTTAAAACTGAAAAGTGAACATACTGATACAGGCAATTTAATTTTGGATATATCCAATTATCAGGGTACTTTATTTTTTTCCGGTTCTTTACATTTCCATTGGTGTTAATTATATGGTAATTATGGTGGTAATTTGTTACCTTATAAATTTTTATATGGAGGTATTCCATTATTTTAAATGTTATAAATGTAATGCTTAAATGCGTATTTTTTTTAGGTTATGTTGAATCCTTTTTTTTAATATAAAAACTTAAAAATAGATTTTGTCCCAACTTTTAATTTAGGATCTTTAAGGAACACTTGATGTAACCCAAAAAAAACAGGTTTGAGGGGGTCTTCACGGGCTTCAAAAAGTATTTGATATGGCTGGTGGTGGATACTGGCTACCCAATTTATTTATAATTAGGGATTTTGTTTTATTTTTCCATACTTAGTAGTGGTTATGCTGGGGGATGTAATGAAATAATTTTTTTTTGGGATAAATTGGGGTGTCTCTGGAGTCGTAAATGGGTGGATAATTTACCCCTAGGGGGAATTTATTTTATTTTAAATTTATTTCATTTTTAAGTGGGTAGCACTTTTCTTTTAATTATTCCATATTGTTTTCGGGCTTCTATATTTATATATTAGGTCCTTCAAAAAAAAACAAATGTATTACTTAATATAGTTTTAATAAATAGGGTTTAAATAAAAAAAATGATATTCAGTTAAAAAACCTTTCAAAAAATCGATTTTTTCATTAATTGTAATTTATATTTACCTTAAACTTGGGCACAAAAAATAAGATTTGTTCTTCAAATTTTCAAAAAAATCTATTTAAAAATATGGGCCCTATCTATATGTTCGAGTTGTTAGGAAGTTGGGGCCTTTTTTCCCATAACCCTTATTTGGGCTCTCAACCTTAACTAATCTGGCAGTTTGGGTTTTTATTGAGGCCAACTATTAGGGAAAATATCTAGGATCCAAAAAACCTTCGGAGGCTGGGATTCATATTCTAATTAAGGGGCTTTTAAAATAAACATTAGTCACTTTATATCCCACCTAAATCACAAACCAACCCCCTAGGGGGGGGCCCTTTCAGTTTGGGGGCCAAAACTTATAGAAAATAAAGGGTGGCTAAATGTTATTACCACTAAATATGTGTTTTCAGTTTGTACGAAAATTTCCAAAAGTTACACCCGGGTGGAGAAACTAGTGATGGGTCACGTGGAGACGTTAACAAACTATAGGGTACAAAGGGCGGGGGGACTTTGCTGCTTTCTCATTTCCACCTTGCAGGGTTACTGACCCCCAACCCCACTCACCAAATTCCTGTGCACCCGTGGCAACTGCTTATTGTTGAACAATAATTATTTCATATATCTATTTTTTCATGGTTGGGTTGGGAATTTTTTAGGGAACATTTTTGTGTGTTTTAAGGGCTATGCCCCGGGAACTTTACACCCCGGGGGGGGGGGACAGGTCATTGAAAACCAATTCATTATTGACACGGGAGATTGTTGCTTATCAAATAAAATTTTTTTTATTTTTATTAAAGAATATAGAAAAACCTCCAAGGGTTGATAATTACTACATTATTTACAATCGGTTGTAGTAAAAAAAAAATTAAACAGTCCCAAAAATTTTTAAGAGTTGTCTTTTATCATTAATGGTGGTAATATATTGAAATTTTGCAACTGCCATGCTTATGAAAGTTACTTTTTTCTAGTTTTGTAGCAGGAAATTGTTTTAGCACAAATCCTGTCTAAATCTGAGGATGTTTTCCCACTTTGGTCGGGCGGATAAAAACATGAAACGTGTAGGGGTCCCCTTTAGAATGTATTAAATGTCAGTAAAATTGTGTAAAAATTAGGGAGGGGGGGGGGAGTTAATGAGCAAGGATTCTTCGGGACGAGAGAAGTTTAACCAGGTTTAAGGAAAAATCAGTATATTTGTTTCAGTTAGTATGTTGGTTACAACCCAAACATTATCCCTTCACTAAAGGTTCTTCTTGTATAAAAAAAACTCGTATAATTATTGAAGTATCAGATATCCCTGATTTATCCAGGTTGGGGGCAATACGATTACTCTTTCCTGGGAGTCGTGGTAAACTGTACGTTAAAAGCAGATAAAATGGTTTTCAACAAACTGTTTTTACTGATCACCTCATTTCGGTAAAAATGTCCCTTCAATTTGCTTCCCAAACAAAGTATTACTGGGAAAAGTATTTGTTTAATCCATTCCTTCTAAAAAAAAACCATTCCTTACTAAGTTCTTTAACCTAAACATTGAGGGCAATCCCTGGGCACACACCCTTCGCCCCTGGGGAATAAGGTGGTTGTATATAATTCCTTTAGGGGCCTGTAAGGTTGTTTGTGTGCGGGTGGGACACAACCGGCCCATTCATGGACATTTGTCCTTGGCTACTTGCCAGTGAAAATTTTTTCTAAATGGGGAACCTCATTGCCGGGGGTTGAGCACAGCCATGGGAGGCCGGGGGGACCAAAAAAGGAACAAAAAGCTACTTGGGTCGATCGTTTACTGAAGAAAGGTAGGGGGAGGGACCAAAAACTCTTAAAGAGGGGGAAAATTGCCGGTACCCCCTAATACGGGGGGGGGGGGTCAGGGGGATTATATAATGGCAGGGGGGGTTAATCTGGGAGATACCGTTAAGAATTCGGGGAACTTATTTTTCCGGCATAGTAGTAGTAGTGGTGTAGGTTTTCAAATAAAATTTTCCGTTAGAACTGGTTTTGTTTTAACTAAGTAAAACACGGTAAAAACTCACGAAATTGATTGACTAATTAAATTACAATTAAAATTATAAAATCATCATATATGTTTCAAATAAGCTCCGGTTATATATTTGTTCCTATTTTTTCATTTATTTAACCAATTTTATTTTTAAATATGAATGAACCGGTACATTTTTCCCAGGGTTGGGGAGAAGTTAGGTTGGATCTTCCTGTTTTCCGAAGAAGAGGATTAAATTTTTTTGGGTAACTTGGGGAACCGAGGATTTCGTAGAGGGATGGGAAAGAGGGCATCTGGCCTGGTTTGTTTCACACTATATCCGTTGTAATTTTTCTCGGTTTGTGTTTTGGAAAAACACCCCATTTTTTCCTTTTAAAAAAAAAAGTTCTAAGAGAGAAATAAATTTATCGGGGTAAATTTTTTTTCATGTTATGGATATCGGGAAGACCTAATTGAACAAATTGACGTTTTTATAAAACGAAGGGACATTGGATTTTTGGAATTATAGATACTTGATTAAGATTAAAACATATTTTATCTGTAAAATTACAAACCTCATGGAAGTTGACCCGATTCACCTTTTGTTGTGACCCAGTGAGGGGGTTATAAGACCTCGTTATGGAACAATTAGGCAAATATGGTAACTTGTTCTTACCGGGGGGTCCCCCACGGGTCGCTTACAGGCCATTAATCCCCTCGGGAAAACACAAAATTAGGGGGCACTTTACATTATAAACTTAATATATTATTTGTATAATTGCTACTCCCATGGAACGTTTTTGCGGATTATCCTCCCTTTTTTGCTGATAATGAGATTAGAAATGGGGGTGGGGGAATACAAACAGAGAATTTTCTGTTAAATACGATAAGAAAAAGTTAAAACTTTGTTTTGGTTTGTGGAGGGCCGGGGGGGGGGGCCGGGTTTTTTTAGGCCGTTGGTTCTAATGACCCATTTATCTAAAAAATACCTAGATACAAAACAATTACCCGAATATAGTTATAAATAGTATAATCAGGGAAGTTTTTATAAATTCCCTATCCGTTCCAAGTTAAACTTGAAGGGCGGGCTACCCACGCCCAACGAACGAAAAACTTCCCCTTTTAATGTTGGAGCTTTGAAGTAGGGATTTACTTAGTAGTAGGGAGCTAGGTAAGCGGCTTTGGAAAATGACAGAACTGAAAACGAAATATGGACAATTGTCCGCGAAAATAAACTGGACAGGGATTTTGTGTGTTCTCAAAAGTGGTCGAGAATTTACTGGGGGGACCAGTGCCAAGACTGGGGGGGGCCCACCACAAGGAAGTTGGCGGTTTTAAAACAGTTCCTCCACACAAACCCAAAAAAATCTTGGATACCCAAACTAATATAATTTCAATTATTAAAAAAACCACACAAAGCTTTTCCATTCCTAGTAGGCAGTCACGTTATTAGTTTTATTCAGTACTTCTTTTATAGTTAACCGTTTTTCCTGATAAGTGTAGCTTTATCAGGGCTTGCTTCAGGTTTACCTGGTTTTTTTCCTTGGTCCCTGGGACGGGAGTTTCTCTTTTGCCTTGGTCTCTGGTCTGGAGGGATTCGACTCTGGGTGATAAAAAAACGGTTTTTAAAACTTTTTTTTCCGTTGCTCGGGGCGGGGTTTTTCTCGGATTTAGCGAGGAAATGGATTTAACACTTGTTGGACCCACTTTTGGCCCGGCAGTCAATTAAAAAAAACTGGTCTCCCCCACCAAGGCCTTGGGCCTGGTTTTTTGGAAGGCTTTTCCGGACTTCGAACTGCTTCGATTTCTGGGTTTTTTTCTCTCCGAAGTATTGCTGAGCACCACTTTTCCATGGGGGACCACGGTTTGCTGGATTTAAGCTCCTTCAATTTGTCCTGCTCCGGAGTTTGTAAAAACAAAAAAAAAAATCATCCATAGATTTTTTTTTGTTTTTTTTTCGGGGCGTCCTTCCTTGTACCACAAGTTTTCCAACAGCTTCTTGATCAGTTTTATTCTGAAAAACTTGGACAGGGCTTCTGCGGGATTCTGGGGGGACCAAATTTCCGCCCTGTAATACCGAGGGCCTTGAAGGGGTATTGGGAAAAAATTTCAGCCTTGGGAACAGGGGGGGGGGGGGGTGGGTACTCCTTCCGACTGGGGTGCCGATTTAAAAACAAAACTGGACGTTCTGCATCGATTCCAAAACTGTTTACATTTTATTTGCCAGGCTCATAGTAGTTCCTGGGTACTTTGCAGGGGCTTAAGGAAGTCTCCTGTGTCTTGGAACCATACGGATGTTTATCTGAGTATTTGGAGGGGGTCCATCTTGTTAGTTTCCGTTTGGGGGATAACGGACACCAGTTGAAACTCCTTCCCAAAAAATATTTTCTTAATTGGGGACCACGTTTTTAGGCCAACAAGTCACATGCGTGTTTCTTGTTCATTTCTACTTTCACGCACGAAGGTGGATAAGATGGGCGCTTTCATTGCTGTGATCTCCATCTCGTACATTGCCCTTGCTAGGGGAAGTTTTCAAACTGAGTCCAAACCCCCGTAAACATGGTTTGGATCTCCTTTTCCCCCAACCCATACCTCGCTGGGCGGGTGGTTGGTCGTGTTAAAAAAAAACCCACGGGTGATAGACAAAACCCCACTGTTATCTGCCCCACGTTTTTTCCAATCAAACCAGAGATAAAACGGGCACTTAAAAGGGATTAGGAAGGAGTATAGAAAAAGAAGGCAATCACGTATTTGGCATAACAGTTGTAAATAAATGGGAAACTGAGGAAAAGGAGCAAATAACGTATTAGCCATAAGTTAGGTAAAATACTGGACACTGAGAAAAGAAGCCTAAAAAACGTATTGCAATTAGTGTTTTGTTTATACTGAAATTGGATAGCATTTAGTGTAATCTTAGGCACTGATTTAGCATTAGTGTAATAACTGAAACTAAAAAGAGATAAAGCCCAATCGATTTAAGTATCGGATTATTACCCGGGCATGGTTGTGGGGGGGGGGCGGGGGGAATTGACTAGCAGAGGGTGGGGGGGGGGGGACCCACCGTTACATTGGGGGATGGGACCGGGAACAGGATTTGTAGGCCGGATTTTGTATTTATTAAGTTACGGAGCATCGTCAACTTTAAGTTTTTGCCTGTTTACTTTGGTTTCGTTGTTTGCCCTTTAGTGGCGAACTTTCTTTTTTGTTCATAAAATAGGATCTTTGATTTAAAAACCATTCTTATCCGGTAATCTGGTATATAACACAATTTTAACAACAGGGTTTAATTCTTTTTGTTGGCCTTCCGACATGCCAAAAGTGTGGGAAGGGACACCTTAAACAATTTTGCACATTACCCAGTTCACATCTACATTACATTTTCCCACATCCAAATTGCATCCGGCAATTTTTACAGTTGTTATAAGGGGTTTTCTAATTTATATAGATTATTTTAAAAAAGAATTTTTATTGAAGGAATTTTCAAACCAAAATTTTGTTAAAATCTCCTCAGGTTTTGGCCATGTTGTTTAATTCCGTGCAAACCACTTTTTTTGCATTTCGTTTGATGGGTTAACCTATCAGGGGGAAAATTTTTCAACTAATATTTTTTTTAGCTTCAACTTAATTTAGGTTTTTTTTTAGCTTCATCCTTACTCAGGTTATGTTGGGCAAAAAAAGTCCCCCAGAGAAGCTAAGTGTACCTTCCTTTACCTGGGGACTATTAAAAATAACTTTTTTTTAAAGGGGCCAAACCACAGATCCCCGGGGGGCTTGAAGCTGGTCTGCCGTATACCTTGGACACACCTTAAAGGGGGCCCAGGGGGGGGGGGTCTTCATCAAAAAGGGGGGGGACCCACCCGGCCCCTTAAAAAAACGTGGGGGGGGGACTGGTTCTGCTTCCGGGGATTCTTTCGGTACATTTTTGGGCCCTTATTTGAGTGCGGGGATCCTTTTGGGTTTAAAGATATTTCACATCTTTCCAACATGCTTCAAGTTAATAACCAAAGGTGGACTTAAAACTCTTTGGAATCTGCCATTCATTGTCAGGTTGTAATCTCAATTGGGCACATGTCCAGATATTCGGGAAAAAATAAACTATTGTGTAAAACTTTCAAAATTAAAATTAAAGGTTGCCCCAAGCCGGTTTTGTTTTTTTGATCTAAAGGAAAAACAAGGGGGTGGAAACCATTTTTAGGTTTTTTAAACGGAGAAAATATTCGGAATAATTATAGTGAATTTTTGCTTTTTTTAACAATTATAATCATGGTTTTTTTAATTTTCAAAAAGGGGGTCACTGGGGAAAATTTACAATTTTTTTAACCAAGATAAACTTAGGGTTTTCACAAATAATTGCGGGTTATTAAGGGCTTTGATACATTGTGGCCAATTATAATTTTGCCAACAATATACTACCAAAAAAAACGGGGATTAAACTTGAATAAAATAATGTGAGTTAATACTAAATTTTTATCTTTGTTTTAAGGGGGGGGAATTAGGGGTGGGGGGTCCACATTTTTAAAATGAATTATTATTTTTCCATATAATTGGAAGGTCCCCCAAAAATTCAAAAAAAATTCATTTTTTGTATAAAATTTGCAATATTTCAGTTTTCAAATTTTTTCCCATATTAGGTTTTTGTTCTCTCCGGTTTTTTGGGAGAAACAGAATTGAAAACCACCTTGAATACAGGCTTCCAGCACAAAGGTAAACCGTCACAAGCTTGGTGACTGCTCCAGGAACGAAGGCCGCTTACAATAGGCCGCCGACTGCAGCCGGGCCCTCATTGCCGCATCCCCCCAAACCCAAATCAACCCCCCCGCCCCCCCAGAAAATAAACTAACCCGCTCCGCCCCCAAAAGTAGTGCTTATCAAACTTCCATAAAGCCGTCAGTTTCACAATTTCGGGTGACACAGAAACCAACATGTTTGGTTTACCCCAAAAGCAACCCCCCTGGGGAAACCGGGGCTGTGGTTCCAGGAAAATAAAAGGGGTCAGGTAGCAGGATGCCTATGATAAACAGAGAGGCCAAAAGGCTGCGGGAAAATTCGGAAAGGCTCACGTACTTCAAAAAGGGAAAATCCCAAACTGAGAAAAACCCCTGCCCAAATTTTAGTTTTGGCTACTCCCGTACAAAAGAGGGCGAAGAATAAGGAGTTGCCTGACCCCATGGTAAGTTTAGTTTTTTTTGGATTGTGAGGGCCACAGCTTCGAGTAAATGCGGGTATCAGCAAATATACTTCCCCAAACCCCCTGGAGTTGTATTTTATAAAATTTGTCACACAAACAAGCCCTTTATCAAGCCGGACCCCCAGAATCCATTTAAAACCTTAAAAATATTTCCTTTTCTATACCTCGGGGCATGAAGGCCCTTTTCTTTTCCTTTTTCTGGTGCAAATTTTTTTTAAACACAAGGGCAGGAGAAAATATATAGTTTACAAAATTGAAGAATAGGGTTTTTGGAGTACAGACGATGAATTTCCCCACCGAAT
>NW_026971923.1:0-18379 GCF_026151205.1 Bolinopsis microptera | reverse complement strand
CCAAATTTTGATCTGATCTCTCAATTCTATGTGAACTGGGATATGACTCATTCGAGGAATAAATCAAATGAAACGAAAATATTTTTCCCAGGTTCCTTAAATCAAATTAGGTTGAATGATGGAAATAATAATCAAAACAAAAAAAGCAAAAATATCCACCCAATAAAACAAAACAAAAAAAGCCCTACTTTTTCTTCTTATTCACATTTTCAGATTTTCCATTCGCAATTTCTCTGTCCCTCTCAGGAGTCCACCGTTTCAGTAAAACAAGTGTCACATCAGAATTAGCCACACAATCAAGCTGACTCCTATCAGCAGTACTCTCAAAGTTAACGTAAGCCAGCACGCATTCCTTAGCTACTGACTCACTGACCCTCCGCAATGTATTGATCTCTGTCCACAGAGGTTCATCACTAATCACCACCTTCACAACATACGCTGCGTGGGCAGTGTTAGGATCTCCTGAATACAACATGAAATCTCCTCCGTACTTTAAACCAGATCGAACTGTATACTTTTTGTCCCGAAAATGCCGGTAAACAATGAATTTGTGACAAAAACTTGGATCGTGGCCAAGCCAAATATTCCAAAGAACCTCCTTCTGTAAAACCTGTTGATTATCCTGAACCAAGACTAAAGCTTCCATGTAAACTAAATACAGCGCTTCACAGGGCGAAAGTATGAGATGTTCTGAACCATCCATCAGACCCGCTGGTGTACCTTTAGACAGTGATCCTTTACCATAGCATCCTGAAATGTATATGCTAGCAGCGTCGTGAGGATTTGTTATGATAACGTTACCAGGAGCCTCACTGGATAAAGTCCCCCTAACACCGTATGCAAGCTGTGTCACAGATCGGGGTAAGATCTTCCTTCTCTTGTTGGTTTTTGTTTTAGATAATGAGCTCACTTGGGTAAGGGGTATGTTTTCACATTCTGTTGAGATAGCCACTTTTAGATCATTGACTGAAGACATTTTTCTAGTGTTGCAGCAGGGATGTGAACCTGTAAAGGGCATTTTCCATGATGTATTTTTAAATATTTGAAGTAAAAGGATTCTATTATTATTATTATATATGAAACACTATTACCGACAGTGAAATTCTGCTCATGCTGTATTTATATTAAAAGTAAACATCAAACTGTCTGTCCAAAACTGAAGGGCTACAATAACCGTAAAATTGTATGTAATAATGTGATCTACAACTTTAACTTGTGATTTAGTTACACATCAAACAGTGTAACTACAGATAAAACAATGCCAGTACAGAAGATACAACTTTTTAATGGAACTATTTCTAGTCGGTGGGAGAGATCGATAAACTGTCTAATCGCATCTAAAGTGAGAATAGAGTGTTCTCAATCCCAAACTTAAAATAAGTCGGACATACTTTCAAGTTACTAATTTATCTCAGATTTTCTCATTCAAAAAGATTTAAAACAAAGTGCTAATCCCTCCATTAAACGATTTCAAATGTTGTTCAACGTGTGTATCGAGGTGGTCTTTTCTAGAAGACTCATAATCACAAAGCTCACACCTGTACGCTCTCTCCGAAGAGTGAGTTCGTTTGTGTCGTTTTATATCAGCAGTATTGCTGGCTCTATATTCGCACGAATCACACTGAAAAGGTCGTTCACCGGTGTGCTTGCGAATGTGAATTACAAGGAGTTCATTCCTGGTGGTTGCGTATTCACAAACTTCACATTTGAACGGTCTCTCGTTTGTGTGGGTTCTAATGTGCTTTCTTAAAGTGCTCAGCTGACCCGCTTTGTACTCACAAACGTTACACTGAAAGGGCCGTTCTCCAGTGTGCTTCCTTACGTGGACTACAAGTGTTTGTTTCTGTCTGGAAGCATAATCGCAATGATCACATTTAAAAGGCTTTTCATCGCTGTGAATTGTCAGATGCCGTTTAAGAGTCTTCATATGCCCTGATTTGTACTCGCAGAACATGCATCTGTAGGGGCGTTCCCCTGTGTGGGTGCGGGAGTGCTCTTTTAGGTACTCTTTTCTGGTAGTAGTGTAGACACATTGCTCACATTTAAAAGGTCTAGCATGTTTGTGAACCGTCATATTATGAACCTTCAGGTGCTTCTTTTTATCTACTTCATACTCGCACAAACTACAATGATAAGTTTTAATCGGACGGGGGATTTTGGGCATTTTCTTTTTACTGGTACCCCTCTCATTTAGTGGTACCCCTCTCTTTTTACTGGTACCCCTCTCATTTTCAGAAGTGATGTGAGCGGAGTTATTGGAAACGGTGATGTTTTCCTCGATCTCTGAAGGTTCTAGTTTTATTGTAATCTCGTCAACTGATACAGATGCCATGACATGATCTGAAATTAGGATGTTAGTTCAAGTAAGATTAGTAGCACTCACAATATTATATACATTTATTGAAGTGAGTTAAAGCTGCATTTAAAAACTAGGGTGGAACTTCCTATCATTTTCATTTTAGTCGTTCGCTTTTTAAAAATATTTAGACAATTTCTCAACCACACAAGAATCAAGATACAGAATATAAAGCGAAAAATTATAAATATCATCAATAAAATAATTACAAGACATGTGTGAAATAACTATATCGAAATCTTAACCATGGCAATCACCAAACAACATTCCAATAGCAACAATTTTGTAATTTTCAAAAACTGCAGAGAATTCAATTCATAGCACAGCCTGAATATGCATTGGCTTACTACAATACGGGCACTCCCCGAACACAGTCCCAAAACTGTGTCTCACATCTGGTAATCCCCTAAACCACTCAACCAAACAGTCCACGTGATACAACTGCTTACAAGTTTCATTGTTACAACTTACTTCCGGTATCTGGTCCATCATTTCATAGCAATAGCACACCCCACATTCAATAGAAATAGCACTGTCCTCCTCAGTTGGCTTACTGGGAAGTTCCAGATCTAAAATTGTGGCTAGATTCTCCACCATTCCCAGAGCAGGGTCCCATTCATCCGCTTTTTCATCCAGGAGATTCTGAAAAGGCTGTATAGACTTAGCTGAGCCCAGAAACCGGCACCTCGGCAACGTAGTGGGCTGAGAAGGATCAAGTGTAACTATCAGGGATACATCTCCTTTCAGGACAATTCTACGATGAACAGCACCACGAGTGTACGGCTCAGGTTCAATAACCCAGCAATTAGAATCAATGTCATCCAGAATGTCCCACAGTACCTGGTACTGACTTATAACTTCTTTGAAAGTCCTCAAAACTTCCTGACATGACCACGTATCTGATATTACGAGCTCTTGTGGAAGGTCGCATGTTAATGTGGGAGTTTTTGAGTCCAACTGAATGGCAACGTGGTGTTCTCTGTTACTTTCGTCAGTGTGCCTCAAGATGACCTGCTTGAAGTGTTGGTCTATTGATTTAACACAGTCTGATGGTAGATTTGCGACTTGTTTGATGAGTATCAACAAGTGTTTACTATCCGTGGGACTAACTAGGATATCCTCTAGAAAAGTGACCAAGTTTGCAACAAAAGATTCCAATGTGGCCGAATTTTCTACAATCTTTGCAAGTTTTGAAGGATATTTGTCGAATTCTAACTTGAGGTCATCGTCAAAAGTCACTGCAGGAGGCTGACAATTATAGTCAACGGATATAAAATACTCGGAATTATCAGAAAGTTTAATGAAACCGGTAAGAGATGTTTTGGTGAGGGGCACTAGTTGAGGCTGACTGGCTATTGTTACCATTCCACTTTTATGCCAACTCTGTACAGCATGCAAGTAAACGTTCTAAAATTTGTATGCCCTGACCTCAGACCTTATATAATACTTTGGATATATTAATTTATTGTGGATAAATAAAGAAATAAATACGAATCTTGAAATAACATTAATTTTTAATTAGCCGATTTCAAGTTTCTAATATATGTGATTTCACGGATGAAATTTTATATAAATACGATTCAGCCAGTCAAGGCTTAGTACACTATTCAAGAATAAAACAATGTTTCGTCACGATAAACAAACATTCTAATAAATAGACTCAACAGGGTAAAAACCGACACATAAATTTCAGAAGGAAGATATCATGGTAAAACTTTCAGTAAAATATATTACCAAGTATGAAAATGTATAAATTTAAGGAATTACGAATTACGAAACCAGGTAAATTTTTTTAAATATTTTATCTGCATAACGAACCATACCATGAAACAATCATATTATTAGAGCATTTATAAAACGAGGACTCTACTTTCAACGGAACACTAAGAAAAGCTAAGCCATCTTCTGAAGGTCCCCCTTCTTGAAGGCTCGCTCCACATCATCTCCTCCTCCAATGAACTTGCCGTTAATCCAGACACGGGGTACACTCCGTGCACCAGTCAGCTTCTTGCAGTAGTCCTGTATAGCGTCCATCTCCGACATGTCCTCTATCTCTAATATCTTTGCATCTTTTATTCCTGTGAGTTGTGTTTTTTTAAATTACTCTGATTATAATAAAAGTGTAAAAACATGTTGTATTCGTGACAAACAATTTTAACTGTCAGAGGATATCGAGTGATTTACAAATCTACAAATGGTTACACTCACCAGCTTGGTTGAGGTATTTCTTAGCCTTGGTACAGAAAGGGCAGTAAGTTTTACTGATCACAAACACCTTGTTCTCCTTGATACCACTATCTACAATTTGTTGAGCCATGGTGCTGTGATTTGCAGAACTGCTGGTCGCACCTATCGTGATTCTTGAGCTAGGTTTGATTTAAATCTTATTATATATTGAAATGGAGGTAATACCTTTTGAGATGAAATAATGATGCTTGTACTTGGTTTGCTTATTCAATGAAATCATTGCGACAGGAAAATAAAACTATGAAAATGTTATAAATAATCTATTCTGAAAATATTTCATCTCCAGGTTAAAACAAACATTCTATTTGATAATACATTTCATTAGCGCACTAAAATCTACTACTAATTTAATATAGCAGTTAGCACTGTCTAGAAATTAAAAATAAATCACACAAAAACGATACAAAATGAAATAAACCTAGCATGATAAATAAATTAAAAGATTGAGATGATTCAAGAGGGTCAGTACTCAGTAATTCAATCTAGTTGTAGAACTGGCCACCATACAGCAGCTAGATACAGAAAACTAATCCAGATTTATAAGAGGCATCGTATTACAACATTTATTCAAGATTTAATTATAACTGTCACTAAGTCACTTAAATAAAACAATGCAAGTTATGTTCCATTCACAATCACAAAGTTCCGTCTTTATACGCTTTCTCTACAGCATCAGCTCCTCCAACTAATTTCTGGTCAATCCAGACTCGCGGTACAGACCGGGCACCAGTCAGCTCCTTACAGTAGTCCTGAATGTCGCTACAGTCCTCCCTGCTCTCTATCTCCACCACTGACGCTTCTAGACCTGGATATTTATATGTTTGATATTCGTTGATTATTCGTTATTGATCCTGTGAATTAACTAGAATACACATATTTGACGTAGAGGACATCATAATAAATACTAAACATGAACGAAATGATTTACGACCTAAGCTAGGGAGATAAAATATCAAATCCATCAGGACATCAGGTTAAGATTATGATAATAATATGTAAATGATATTCTTCTAATTTTATAAGGTAAAAATATCAAATCTAAGTTATTGTGATTACATCAAAAATAGTTGAAACCTGCAAATTTGAGGATTGCTTTGGCTTTCAAACAGAAAGGGCAGTACACTTTACTGATCACAAATACTTTGTTATCTCTTATTCCATTATCAACCAATGCCTTTGCAGCTTGCGAATAGGTCCTGAAATGTAATTATTGTATTTAAAGCTAAAAATGGATTTCAGATTTAGTTAAGAAAGAAAAGGGAGCTATTTACGAAACAAAGAACGAAAAAAAACGAACAAACCTTGATGTATGTAATTGTGTAGATAATCTAAATAAGGAGTGTGTCATTCTAAGAGCCATTCTGCTGGGATATGAAATGTTTATAAACCACTGCTAGGAACTACAAATTATTGGGAACCTAGTTTCAATACAATATTGACATATTTACATATAACACTCAATAATGAAATGACGATCAAGATAAGAATATTTTGTAATGGTTCAGACTGTATCGAATGTCTAAGAAGAATGTGAACGCGAGAAAAGCACATAATAAAATGTAAAAGATCAAAATAGTATGTCAAACTGTGTTAAAATAAATTAAGATAATAAATAACCCAGTTATTATTGCATATATGGTAGTTACTGTATTAAAACACTCAGCAGCAGGTAGTTTCCCTGGTTTAAAAACATTTTTCCGATAACCTTATGAAAAGTGTGATAACAGAATTTTACTCTACAATAAAGTTGCAACCTGTGCTTCAGACAAACTGTTTCTGCATTTCCACAACACAGATGATATCTGTTCTGGACAATTCTTTTGACAGAACTCTAAATACATTTTCCAATTCTCAGTTGTATTGAAATGCGTGGTCAGAAGATTAAATGAGCGGCATACTTGTTCCGCATTTGTCCCGTCCACCATTTCGTAATTCAACATGGCAACAACAGCATTTTCGGGTACAGTGTGCAAGTTTTGAAGATCTTTAAATACTTTCCTAGCATTCTCCAACCCAGATGATGTACAGATATACTGTAGATAGTGGGTAATAAGAGGTGAAGCAAAGGTCTCTTTCATAACTTCGTCCCATTTTGTTCTGCATTTGGCTGGGTCAGTAAAGGACAAATTGGTGAGATATTCAGATAGTATGTCAGGATCGTCTGGTAGAGCAGAGAGTGCATCTTCTAGGTCTTTGCTGGGATCATCTGAGAGATTAAGAATCTTGTAGAGCCATAAAGATTTATTCTTTGGGTATCTCTTTAGAGCAACGTCATATATTCTGGGGAGAAAATCGGCTAAATTGTTTGCAATCATCTTATCTCCAAGAAAGATTACTGTATCTGGGCTGCCAATTGAAAGTTCATCAAGGCTTTTGTTCATAAATTCCATCATCATTGGTCGTATATCTCCAAGCTTCTCGGCGAACGTGATCATAAACAAAACTATATCTTTTAGACATTCAAATGTTTGAATTGTGTTGTATGCTGTCTGTAAGATACTTTGGGCTTTAGCAACATCTTTAGTGACTACGAATTCAGCTAGGCAGACCCACAAAGATGAATTGTCGGGAGATTGTTTTAGGGCAGCTTCAAACAAGAATTTCATGAGCTCATCTCCATTAAATTCTAACTTTCCGACAACATCAGTAAATCCAGACAGAGTTTGAGAAGTCAGATTAATGGAACTGAGAGCATTTTTGAACACAATCCTTGCAGTCTTGAAGTTCATAAAATCATCCGTGGCTGCAAGAGCAGAAGGTTTATCACATGCATCCATGATTTGTCTGCGTTTTTGAAGTTTTTCAACATGTAAAACTTCAAGGCGGAAATATTCTGTCCACAATTCAGCAGAGTCTGAATTAAACTTTAACGCTTGCAGAAAAATCGATCGTGCAGCTGATATATTCTTATTCACCTCCATCTCATTTTTGGAACTCATAATCCATAACTGAACACAATTGGGGTTGTGTTTCAGGGCTTCAACAAAAGCTAGGCCAAGTGATCGGGTACTTGAAACCTGTTTGCAGTATTGAATGTATCGAATCCAAAGAGGCACATCACTCTTGTATTTTCTCAGACATTTCTGAAAAATGAAATGAATACGCTGCAAGCTTCTATATCTGGCTCCCTCACTGACATCATTTAAACCAAGTTGGAGGATTCTTGATTGCTTAAGTTTTTCAAGCTTGAGCTCAAAATCAATGAATCGAAGAAAATCCTGTTTCTTTGAAATGCGCCGTCGCATTTTATACTCAAAGTCTGTTCTAGTTTTAATAACTGATTTTCCCTCAACTGATGACAAAACACCTAGTTGCTGAAGTTCGTAAACCTCAGGCAACATCTCTTCGATGTGACTTTGAACAACTTCAGCCATCTTGGTTTTTGGTCTACCCTAGAATGTATGGATGGTTCAAATTGTAACACAATATTTTAAAATATACATAGTTTCAAATAATAGGAAAACAGTCATATACAATATTAGATTAGTGTCTGGACATTACAGTTACACACAGGGCCTCATGTATGTAATGTGCCACAGGCGACAGCAAACAAAAGCGGAAACTTATAAAATTGGTGAAATGAGACACCACACGAGTACGATCTCAGCCGCGCAGCGCAGTACCAGTGTAATGGCACTAGCAGTCGATAGTTAAAATTGTAGGGTGTCCTGAACAACCTAGGACAACTTGATCATATAGATTAACAGTACGTTGATGCGATGATGTGCTTTGTACCTGTTTGCAATTAACTGAGTGTTAAAACTGCGCGGCGCGGCTGAGTTGTCCGAACGAGAATTGAACACCCAACAACATGATTGATCATGTATGCGCTTACATTCGACCGTTTGAGTAAAATAAAGATCTTTTTCGGCGGGGGCGCCAACAGGCAACGTAACGCCACTATACAAATGAAGGGCTGGTCTCAAGTTCCCAAGGTGTCTACCACTCCCTGGGCATTTCCCCAGTTTGTTAGCAGAAAAAATTTCCAATTATGAGCTTGTTCTACAAAAACAATCTCCTTTACTCATTTCTTTTTACCTTGACAGAATGAAATGGCCATCCCCTAATGCTCTTGTGGTTATGAATTGTAGGTTTACAACCTACCAGGACGCGCGCCGAGTTGGACTCATCCAATATATGGAACAGATATTTTACGAATATCACCCGTTAAGTTATGAAGAACATACTGCAATTCATTCACTGACCAGTTTTAGCCATGTTGACGTGTTTTAGCCATGTTCATATCTTATTAGTATTGTCAACAAGTTCTTTAATCTGAAAGAGCTGGACAATTCACATTTTGTGATCCTAAACTGGTCCAGAGATCCAAATTCATCCAAGTCTACTATGTAATGGAAGTGTAAGTAATGATGAGCTCAAGCTTAGAAGGAAAATCTGTATTTATATGAGTCCCACCCACGCCTAGCTGGGGTATCCAACCCCTATACTAAACGGCCGGTGCTCTAGCCATTGGTATGTATGCAGCCTTACTCAGGCCTGTAATAAATGGAGAGACCCTCTTTAGTCTATGGAATAAACGCCATGAGTTGGCACGGAATTTTTGTGCCTGAGTTTGATAAATTGGGTACCAAAAGTTACCTCTAACTGTAAATAATAACAAAAAACACAGCCGATTTTCTCTTATGGATGACCCCTCAAATTCCCAATCACGATCCGTAATGGCGTATTTTATTGTATTCTATATAACCTGGGCACCTCATGTTATACTGTTTAAGCAAAAAGATATGACGAAGTTACAGGCCGAGCTTAAAACTTATTGTTTTATTGAATGCTAACTGCAAAATGATAGTAGCAAGACCCAATATAAAAACAACCCTTCAGAAACTCAATATATTCCCCATCTCAAATATTGGTGTTCGTGTCCTTCCACAATCCCCTCTCATTGTGTTTTTGACGGAGGAGAAGCCTAGTTCATCCGTCTGCATCGCTTAATCGAGTTGAAAATTTAGCCAATAACAAACTAAATTACATGTTAGACTGATAGCAGGTGTAGAGTTTATAACATACAAATTCTAAATTTTTGACGGCTGACGATGGTAAGTCGCTACGTTTAATTCGGGACTTTTATAGTCTTGGAGCTCAAAATGTCTCGTGCTGTGGGCCGTATAAACGGCGCACACCACCGCCCCGCCTTACTTCACGGTTGCGGGGCGGAGCTGGTGCCGTTTGTCTCGGCCTCAAGTGGCGAGTGCTTGCCCATCGAATACACGATTGAAACACTAATTATTTATTGGAATTCTACAGTTTCCAAAACGATGTACGAAGATATATTAACTTTGAGCTTTGTTTTGGCGACTGCTTCATCGATGGGCGAGTAGGTATTTGTTGTTTAGCAGTGTTGAATATTGGAGCAATTATATAATGTATATCTCCATCATAATATAGGCTAGTGTAAAGATATATAATCAAGAATACAAACAAACGCGAACGGTATTAGTAACTCGCTAGATTATAGATGTTATTTAAACACATATGTTTACGTCAATTATTATTAAAATTAATATTCTTTTTGCTTTAATATAATTACATTGTACATGTCACATGGATTAATGGATTAGTTGAATGAAACGTGTGCTACAAATGTCTACGCCTCACGCAGAACTGCGTACCGCTCAGTACTAATTCATGCTTGAGCGGTACTGCTGTTCACAGTGGCGCGCACTCAATTTAATCACAATAAATAACGAGCGCGCGGTTTTTTGGAATCTCTCCATTATTATATTAATTAGATCGCAGTGCTCACGGCCTGTACTGAGTAAACGACAGAAATATCTTTTAAATTATTTTGCTTCTGAAATTTTGGCTCTAGTAATTAAGAAATGTGACATGTAATTGTAAGTTAACAATTAAATAGATCCTGTGCGCGGCGCCTACAGCTGACCTACTTGTAGCGCGATGCACTACTGGGTCGCGCGCGCATCAAATAATGCTTCTCGCAACCACAGTAGTGTGCAAACCAACATTCGAACCACCAGCAGCTGGTGGTCAATTTCCTACGAACGCGACTTAATTTTAGTTCAGACTGGAGTCGAGCGCTACGTTATAGCTGTATATATAGCTCGTTTCACGACGAAATCTTCATTTATTGAGTTTGTCTGTCGATTATGTTGGAGTTTGTATTTTTGTACTCGAATACTGTTAATTTATTTTTATTAAATAGTTGTTTTTCGTAACAGCACACTAGTACGTGATTCCTTTTATTATTCTTACATAATTAGGAAGATTTTAAACTTCAATACTATAAATAATCAAATATTTACGAACACCGATCATCGGTATGACAGTACCCATTATGCATTATTGGTATCGAAGTCTTATGTTGAGCTGGATATCGAAAAATTTCAAAATGTAAGGCTGTAATTTTGTACTTGTTTAGGTGTAGAACTAGGATTAACAACTTGATTGCTAGGAGCTAGGAAGAGATTTTAGTAATGATGACCCTTTAAACTTAAACTATATCTCTAGTGCACTTCAATCGGTTTTCTTTTCAATTTTGATAAAACCTAGTCGTGATCTTTGTTTCAGAACTTCACTAATTTATTAAGTTTTGTAGTTTATATAGACGGAACATGAGCAGATACCATTTGATTAATTATAATATATCCGATTTGAAATATTATTCTGTCGGAGTTTGAGTTCAACATGGACACATTTATTAACATCCCGCATGAATTTGTGTCGTCTTTACAATTTTTTGCGCTGAATTTGTATGCTTATTAATACTGCCGCATAATATCAGTAGCTGCTATAAAACTAGAGTGTATAGCATGTGTATTATACGATGTTTCCCACGTAAAAATCGCAGTAAGACTGCTGTACCGGTAGAGTTTTTACTTGTATGATTCAGCAATCTGCTCTTTAGATGGTACCGTTACCTACCGCCATAAGACTGTGCCGTCTTAGTGACCTTGAGAATATCATAAGGTCCGATATATAAAAGCACTATCCAATATCGAGACCCACTCAGGATCCCAAACCACGACTCCTTTCGGTCGTCTGTACTTGCTTTTTTCCTCCCAGCATGGACTAAGTCAATGATACTGTCTTACATCGCTGGCCTTGTTCTTATAAGTGTTCACTCGGCGCTCACAAGATAACATGTTCAGAGATCTGTTGCAGAACCTTGTCGTGCCGTCATTTATATACTCCTTGACTAAGAGCTACTTTACACCTACAGCAAAAATGTGCTAAATGATACCCATCCTCTCCTCACATTACTGTACTTGCACTTACCATCCTCATCTTCGCCATAGAGGTGGTTAAGAGGGTGACGTACACAGCATCTAGCACGAATCCAATAAGTGAGTCTACAGTGCGTGTCGAAATACATTGCATGTACCCTTATATATTAATTGAGACGGAATTTTAATAAATCAACAAATTCTTAAAATTTAAAAAGGTAGAATTTAATTCTATGGCATTTATTGAAACCTGCTTTTTTAAAGTTGAGAATTGGTTTCAATTTCTAGAATATCACGATAATGTTGACTCAAAACTGTTTCAGGCAGCTATCAAGTCTCAAGATATGACATAATTTGATAGAATGTTAGTACCAACGCTATCAGTGCATTGAAGTCGAGTTCTCGATACAGGTATTATAATTAGGTTCTATCGACCGTTTTTGTAGTCTTAACTCATTTTTATTTGTTATTATACGACCAAGGGTGTGGCCTCTTTTTCACTGAAAAGACGCCATCAGATTTCATTGCATTCTGGGACCAATTTTGGTGTGATTTAAAGTATCCTACAAATTGGTGTTTACTGTTTCGACTTTTGTAAAATCACTGTAACAATATAATCTGTATTCTTATAGTTTCAACCATAATAGTGAAATAGAGGGGCTGGCCAATAGCCACACCCTCTGTAATTGATTTAAGTCTACGAAACTTTCAGAAATTTGTGTGTAATTCGGAGATAAATTAAACAAGTTGTTATCGGCCACCATGTGTAAACGGAATGTTCTAGCAGACTGTATAATACTATAACATACATTTTCTTACACACACATAATCTAATCTCTGGAATGTTGCTATGATATCAATGGCAATGTTTTGATACTGTGTATTATCATGATTATGCCTTACAGGCCGATCTTCCGATGGAGTTTCGGTTGCCATGGCAACACATCAATATGATAAATAATTTGTAAACGCAGTCACAACTCTGTCGTGTACACTGTACGGTGCGAGCGGTTATTTTATGATAGGTAACATCTACTTTTTCAGCATTTGCGGGATGACCAGTTCACACGTATATTTTCGCAGACACAACTTCGCATAAAATTATATCCAATTATTCTATAACCAATTATCTACACGGACTTCTGTCTAAATATGAATGAAATCGAGAAAACCAAATATTATATGTTTCATCCTGAAGTGCTGAGTTCTCAGGCAGTATAATCATGATCCTGATAGATATCGAAGTCTCCTTAAATGATTGTCTCTGCTGCTTAATATATCTGGATTGTCGTTGGGAGGCGATGCAGATTTGTTTACTTTTAAGGGGGAGGTTCTGCTCAGCAGGAGAAAGAGGTGATGCACATTTTGTATTTGTCTGACATGTAGGACTTGAGCCACGTTTCCGTAAGTGCAATAAACGGTAACGAGTGGTTTTTGGATTTCTCCTGAATAAGAGCTGAGATTTTTGGCACTTCCCATATACTCGCACTTGATGCACAGGATTCATGGACTGGACATTTAAGACGAGGCATGAGGAATAACGGGCACGTGCAGTGTATCCTCTGAGGCGGTAGGAACTGCTGGTAGTGGGTAGTATATATATATTACTCATGCAACTAAGATAAATTGAGTATAAATACTCAATTTATCTTAGTTTAAGTTGCAAGTTATATAACTCATTTTCTAAAGGTCTCGTAAACTTTAATCAATTACAGAGAGTGTGGCCTCTTTTTCACTGAAAAGACGCCATCAGATTTCATTGCATTCTGGGACCAATTTTGGTGTGATTTAAAGTATCCTACAAATTGGTGTTTACTGTTTCGACTTTTGTAAAATCACTGTAACAATATAATCTGTATTCTTATAGTTTCAACCATAATAGTGAAATAGAGGGGCTGGCCAATAGCCACACCCTCTGTAATTGATTTAAGTCTACGAAACTTTCAGAAATTTGTGTGTAATTCGGAGATAAATTAAACAAGTTGTTATCGGCCACCATGTGTAAACGGAATGTTCTAGCAGACTGTATAATACTATAACATACATGTTCTTACACATAGTAAGGGGTAAAGTGGTCGATTTAAGGGTTCCGTTGGATTTAAATGTTCACAAGGATTTAGCAACGGAATATGGTAGTTGGAACCCCTACGAACATAATTAGACTTGTCACCAATTTTGTATCTCGACAGAAACACCACTTTTTACCACTTTTTACCACCTTTGTACCACCTTTCTGGTTTGCCAAATATCTTTAGTTGTGAACGTCGTAGAAGGCTGAAAATTAACCTAGAATGTTTATCTTATCAAGGAGTAAAACTTTTGTACTACAAATTTTTACATTGGACAATCAGCTAATTGGATAATTACCAATTAGTTAATTACCAAAAAAAGTGAAACATTTTTATTGGCTTAAAATGATTAAAATCGTTTGAAACACGGAGAAATGTAGTTTTTAAAAAAACTTCAAAACTTTTTCACTTAACATTTTTTTTCGAGACTTCGAAAATTTGAAAAAAAAATTTCCGCCAAAAGTAATCGAATTGCATGAAACGTGGATAAAAATGCTTTGCAGAAAAACTTCGAACATTTTTAGATTGGGGAATACTAAAATCATCAATATTTGAAGTTGGAGTTCAGTAAATCTCGGCATATTTTAGCAATTAGGAATAGCTTAGCGGAAAGGGCTGAACCTGGAAAAGGTTAACCACACAATATTAGAGTTTCATAACTAATTACAATACAGCTTTACCAAATTCCACATAAAGAAACAGCACAAAAGGACCGTTTAAGATCGAACCGATTTTACCTGCTGTATACTATCATTTTATTGATTTCAATGATCAAAACCTCTCTGTACCGTCAATCTTGCCAATCTATACCGGGTATCTGAATGTACCGGACCTCTTCTTTGCCTCTATAATAATTAGACCCAGTTGTGCAAGAAATGCGATTTCTCACAGGGGCTTCTTTTAACTGTGCACTTTTTGTCACTCTCGCAAGAGACCCGGTATTATAGGGGGGTATAGGAAGCAAGTGTAAATATACTTTCCATTATCCACTGTGAGTTTTTTGTGTTGAATGCGCATGCCGCTTCGTTTGCTATGCAAGATACCTCGAATAACCCCCATATGTCATTGCCAGGGTCGGGATAGAGCTAGAGATAGCATTGAGAGGTTGCTTGAAATAACTAGACTTAGAATAAAGTCTAGCTATCAGATTATGATGAAAGGCTGTTAAGCTTAGGGGTGGGCGACAATTGACCCCCGACAATTGACCCCCGACAATTGACCTCCGACAATTGACCCCCGACAATTGACCTCCGACAATTGACCCCCGACAATATAATTTAATACAATTAACCCTGACCCTGACCCTGACCCTGACCCTGACCCTGACCCTGACCCTGACCCTGACCCTGACCCTGACCCTGACCCTGACCCTGACCCTGACCCTGACAGCATTGAGAGGTTGCTAGAAATAGCTAGACTTAGAATAAACTGGTGGTAGCTGGGTGGTGCTAGCATGGAGGAAGCAAAACGTAGCTACACAGGGTTTCATTGACACACGCTGCAACCCCTTTTGATCGCGCGTGGCCGGCCGGCGTGCACGCTTCGCGTGCACGAGAGGTATACAACGTGTAGCAAGGGTTTCATTGGAGTTGGTTATTTTAATGGCCAAAGAGTGCCGGAACTAAAGTTACTTAAGATTGCAGTTTAGGGGCAGTGCAAACCACGGTGGAGTCAGGGACACAGAGCTACAGTGTAACAGTGCAGGAGTACTGCAAAAGAACAGTGCAAGTGATACAGTCTGCAACAGTAAAACGCCGAAGAAGGAGATAAGATTGTGGCCGCAGAGGAGGAGAGGAGCAGGAACCTGATTGTGTTTGGGTTGAAAGAAGAGGAGGAAGAAGAGTTTCCTGCTCTGGTAACCGCATTTTTGGAAGAGGTGGGGTGAGAACTTACTTCCAAGCGACACGGTGGGCTGGAACCAATCAGGTACAGCTATCCGACCTATCAAGATCACCGTCCTGAGCTTTGTACCGCGACAATTGACCCCCTTACAATTTACCCCCTATGTAATTACACTGGCGTCAATTGTCGCAAAATCTAGGACTTAGTACGACAATTGACCCCCATGTAATTACACTGGAGTCAATTGATCGGGTTAGGGTCAGGGTCCTGGGTCCTGGGTCACGGTTCGGGTTAAGGTTAGGGTTAGGGTTAGGGTTAGGGTTAGGGTTAGGGTTAGGTTTAAGGTTAGGGTTAGGGTTAGGGTTAAGGTTAGGGTTAGGGTTAGGGTTAGGGTTAGGGTTAGGGTCCTGGGTAAGGGTTAGGGTTAGGGTCCTGGGTCAGGGTCAGGGTCAGGGTCAGGGTCAGGGTCAGGGTCAGGGTCAGGGTCAGGGTCAGGGTCAGGGTCAGGGTCAGGGTCAGGGTCAGGGTCAGGGTCAGGGTCAGGGTCAGGATTAATTGTATTAAATTATATTGTCGGGGTCAATTGTCGGAGGTCAATTGTCGGGGGTCAATTGTCGGGGGTCAATTGTCGCCCACCCCTAAGCTTAACAGCCTTTCATCATAATCTGATAGCTAGACTTTATTCTAAGTCTAGTTATTTCTAGCAACCTCTCAATGCTATCTCTAGCTCTATCCCGACCCTGGCAATGACATATGGGGGTTATTCGAGGTATCTTGCATAGCAAACTACTTACTTTACTTTGAGTATATTTACACTTGCTTCCTATACCCCCCTATAATACCGGGTCTCTTGCGAGAGTGACAAAAAGTGCACAGTTAAAAGAAGCCCCTGTGAGAAATCGCATTTCTTGCACAACTGGGTCTAATTATTATAGAGGCAAAGAAGAGGTCCGGTACATTCAGATACCCGGTATAGATTGGCAAGATTGACGGTACAGAGAGGTTTTGATCATTGAAATCAATAAAATGATAGTATACAGCAGGTAAAATCGGTTCGATCTTTAACGGTCCTTTTTTTTTTCTTCAAATTTTCGAAATTTTTTTAAGTCTCGAAAAAAAAAGTTAAGTGAAAAAGTTTTGAAGTTTTTTTAAAAACTACATTTCTCCGTGTTTCAAACGATTTTAATTATTTTAAGCCAATAAAAATTTTTCACTTTTTTTGGTAATTAACTAATTGGTAATTATCCAATTAGCTGATTGTCCAATGTAAAAATTTGTCGTACAAAAGTTTTACTCCTTGATAAGATAAACATTCTAGGTTAATTTTCAGCCTTCTACGACGTTCACAACTAAAGATATTTGGCAAACCAGAAAGGTGGTACAAAGGTGGTAAAAAGTGGTAAAAAGTGGTGTTTCTGTCGAGATACAAAATTGGTGACAAGTCTAATTATGTTCGTAGGGGTTCTAACTACCATATTCCGTTGCTAAATCCTTGTGAACATTTAAATCCAACGGAATGCCACTTTTCCCCTTACTAACACACATAATCTAATCTCTGGAATGTTGCTATGATATCAATGGCAATGTTTTGATACTGTGTATTATCATGATTATGCCTTACAGGCCGATCTTCCGATGGAGTTTCGGTTGCCATGGCAACACATCAATATGATAAAGAATTTGTAAACGCAGTCACAACTCTGTCGTGTACACTGTACGGTGCGAGCGGTTATTTTATGATAGGTAACATCTACTTTTTCAGCATTTGCGGGATGACCAGTTCACACGTATATTTTCGCAGACACAACTTCGCATAAAATTATATCCAATTATTCTATAACCAATTATCTACACGGACTTCTGTCTAAATATGAATGAAATCGAGAAAACCAAATATTATATGTTTCATCCTGAAGTGCTGAGTTCTCAGGCAGTATAATCATGATCCTGATAGATATCGAAGTCTCCTTAAATGATTGTCTCTGCTGCTTAATATATCTGGATTGTCGTTGGGAGGCGATGCAGATTTGTTTACTTTTAAGGGGGAGGTTCTGCTCAGCAGGAGAAAGAGGTGATGCACATTTTGTATTTGTCTGACATGTAGGACTTGAGCCACGTTTCCGTAAGTGCAATAAACGGTAACGAGTGGTTTTTGGATTTCTCCTGAATAAGAGCTGAGATTTTTGGCACTTCCCATATACTCGCACTTGATGCACTAGGATTCATGGACTGGACATTTAAGACGAGGCATGAGGAATAACGGGCACGTGCAGTGTATCCTCTGAGGCGGTAGGAACTGCTGGTAGTGGTATAGTGGGAGCGCTGTTCCTGGCTGAAGAGGTGGATGTGGTCTGGGGTAGTGGTAGGGCATTTGAGTTTGAGGGAGGCTGGACCGGTGGTCGACTATTTCTGATAGGAGTCCGATCCTGGTTTGCATCGTTTCCAACAGTCTCCGTAACTATAACAATCCTGTGATCTGGTATTGGTTACTTAAACTTATTTAATTGAACATGGTGTTTGACGTTGGAGCTTATCACTTTACAGTTTACATCACCTTACCTGAATAATTGAATAGGATGAATACTGAATAGCATTTATTAATGCTTTCTTTACCCGGAGAACTCTGTTTTACTTGTCCCTCGGTAACACAAGACCCTTTGGGG
>NW_026971922.1:0-18452 GCF_026151205.1 Bolinopsis microptera | reverse complement strand
CTGTCTCTTTCTCTCTGTCTGTCTCTTTCTCTCTGTCTGTCTCTTTCTCTCTGTCTGTCTCTTTCTCTCTGTCTGTCTCTTTCTCTCTGTCTGTCTCTTTCTCTCTGTCTGTCTCTTTCTCTCTGTCTGTCTCTTTCTCTCTGTCTGTCTCTTTCTCTCTGTCTGTCTCTTTCTCTCTGTCTGTCTCTTTCTCTCTCCCTCTCTCTCTGTCTGTCTCTTCCTCTCTCTGTCCCTCTCTCTCTCTTTCTCTCTCTCTCTCTTTCTCTCTCTCTCTCTCTCTCTCTCTGACTCTCTCTCTCTGTCTCTCTCTTTCTCTCTCCCTCTCTCTCTCCAAAATTGGCCTAAAATGGCTTCAAAAATTTTATTTTAAAATCGATACGGTTTTTGGCATAATTAGGATGATTCCAACAATAAATGAAAAAATTTTTCATGAAAAAATTTCAAAAAAACAAGATTTTCTTAATCGAATTACTCCTTCGTAAGATAACGATTTAGGCAAGTTTGGTGGAAAAATATTTTTGAAATTTTATTTCAAAATGGATACGTTTTTTGGCATAATTGGGATGATTCCAACAATAAATGAAAAAATTTTTCATGAAAAAATTTCAAAAAAACAAGATTTTCTTAATCGAATTACTCCTTCGTAAGATAACGATTTAGGCAAGTTTGGTGGAAAAATATTTTTGAAATTTTATTTCAAAATGGATACGTTTTTTGGCATAATTGGGATGATTCCAACAATAAATGAAAAAATTTTTCATGAAAAAATTTCAAAAAAACAAGATTTTCTTAATCGAATTACTCCTTCGTAAGATAACGATTTAGGCAAGTTTGGTGGAAAAATATTTTTGAAATTTTATTTCAAAATGGATACGTTTTTTGGCATAATTGGGATGATTCCAACAATAAATGAAAAAATTTTTCATGAAAAAATTTCAAAAAAACAAGATTTTCTTAATCGAATTACTCCTTCGTAAGATAACGATTTAGGCAAGTTTGGTGGAAAAATATTTTTGAAATTTTATTTCAAAATGGATACGTTTTTTGGCATAATTGGGATGATTCCAACAATAAATGAAAAAATTTTTCATGAAAAAATTTCAAAAAAACAAGATTTTCTTAATCGAATTACTCCTTCGTAAGATAACGATTTAGGCAAGTTTGGTGGAAAAATATTTTTGAAATTTTATTTCAAAATGGATACGTTTTTTGGCATAATTGGGATGATTCCAACAATAAATGAAAAAATTTTTCATGAAAAAATTTCAAAAAAACAAGATTTTCTTAATCGAATTACTCCTTCGTAAGATAACGATTTAGGCAAGTTTGGTGGAAAAATATTTTTGAAATTTTATTTCAAAATGGATACGTTTTTTGGCATAATTGGGATGATTCCAACAATAAATGAAAAAATTTTTCATGAAAAAATTTCAAAAAAACAAGATTTTCTTAATCGAATTACTCCTTCGTAAGATAACGATTTAGGCAAGTTTGGTGGAAAAATATTTTTGAAATTTTATTTCAAAATGGATACGTTTTTTGGCATAATTGGGATGATTCCAACAATAAATGAAAAAATTTTTCATGAAAAAATTTCAAAAAAACAAGATTTTCTTAATCGAATTACTCCTTCGTAAGATAACGATTTAGGCAAGTTTGGTGGAAAAATATTTTTGAAATTTTATTTCAAAATGGATACGTTTTTTGGCATAATTGGGATGATTCCAACAATAAATGAAAAAATTTTTCATGAAAAAATTTCAAAAAAACAAGATTTTCTTAATCGAATTACTCCTTCGTAAGATAACGATTTAGGCAAGTTTGGTGGAAAAATATTTTTGAAATTTTATTTCAAAATGGATACGTTTTTTGGCATAATTGGGATGATTCCAACAATAAATGAAAAAATTTTTCATGAAAAAATTTCAAAAAAACAAGATTTTCTTAATCGAATTACTCCTTCGTAAGATAACGATTTAGGCAAGTTTGGTGGAAAAATATTTTTGAAATTTTATTTCAAAATGGATACGTTTTTTGGCATAATTGGGATGATTCCAACAATAAATGAAAAAATTTTTCATGAAAAAATTTCAAAAAACAAGATTTTCTTAATCGAATTACTCCTTCGTAAGATAACGATTTAGGCAAGTTTGGTGGAAAAATATTTTTGAAATTTTATTTCAAAATGGATACGTTTTTTGGCATAATTGGGATGATTCCAACAATAAATGGAAAAAGTGTTTTTTCAAATTTTCAAAATAATTGTGACCGTGTTTAAGGCCAATTTGGGCCAATTGGAGGCCTCTAGGGGCCATTTTGAACCGATTATGGGTCTTTTGAGGCCATTATAGGCCAATTTGGGCCATTTGGAGGCCTCTAGGGGCCATTTGGGACCGATTATGGGTCTTTTGAGGCCATTATAGGCCAATTTGGGCCATTTGGAGGCCTCTAGGGGCCATTTGGGACCGATTATGGGTCTTTTGAGGCCATTATAGGCCAATTTGGGCCATTTGGAGGCCTCTAGGGGCCATTTGGGACCGATTATGGGTCTTTTGAGGCCATTATAGGCCAATTTGGGCCATTTGGAGGCCTCTAGGGGCCATTTGGGACCGATTATGGGTCTTTTGAGGCCATTATAGGCCAATTTGGGCCATTTGGAGGCCTCTAGGGGCCATTTGGGACCGATTATGGGTCTTTTGAGGCCATTATAGGCCAATTTGGGCCATTTGGAGGCCTCTAGGGGCCATTTGGGACCGATTATGGGTCTTTTGAGGCCATTATAGGCCAATTTGGGCCATTTGGAGGCCTCTAGGGGCCATTTGGGACCGATTATGGGTCTTTTGAGGCCATTATAGGCCAATTTGGGCCATTTGGAGGCCTCTAGGGGCCATTTGGGACCGATTATGGGTCTTTTGAGGCCATTATAGGCCAATTTGGGCCATTTGGAGGCCTCTAGGGGCCATTTGGGACCGATTATGGGTCTTTTGAGGCCATTATAGGCCAATTTGGGCCATTTGGAGGCCTCTAGGGGCCATTTGGGACCGATTATGGGTCTTTTGAGGCCATTATAGGCCAATTTGGGCCATTTGGAGGCCTCTAGGGGCCATTTGGGACCGATTATGGGTCTTTTGAGGCCATTATAGGCCAATTTGGGCCATTTGGAGGCCTCTAGGGGCCATTTGGGACCGATTATGGGTCTTTTGAGGCCATTATAGGCCAATTTGGGCCATTTGGAGGCCTCTAGGGGCCATTTGGGACCGATTATGGGTCTTTTGAGGCCATTTTAGGCCAATTTGGGCCATTTGGAGGCCTCTAGGGACCGATTATGTGTCATTTGAGGCCATTTTAGGCAAAACAATGTATAAAAACAATAAAATGTATAAAAACGTACGTGATGCGCGAAGGATCAAAAAGTTTTGCTTCGCGCGTTACTGTCACCAAGATGTAATTAGATCGAACGCAGAAATTAGATCGAACCGGTTCGATCTAGGAATTAGATCGAACGCGCGGCGCGGCTTTCAATGTATTCGTATATGTATCTTGCGCCAGCGTTCGATCTAATTCCTAGATCAAACCGGTTCGATCTAATATCTGCGTTCTGATTACATCTTGGTGACAGGTACGTTAAAAGTAGAGATGAGGAGAGAGAGAAACGGAGAAAGAGGGAAAATGAGGACTCAGCTAGGTAGTTAGAGAAACAAGGATGGAGAGAGGGACAGAGAGGGGACAGAAGGAGAAAGGAGGAGAGAGTGAGAGAGAGGGTGAGAGAGAGAGAGAGAGAGAGAGAGAGAGAGAGAGAGAGAGAGAGAGAGAGAGAGAGAGAGAGAGAGAGAGAGAGAGAGAGAGAGAGAGAGAGAGAGAGAGAGAGAGAGAGAGAGAGAGAGAGAGAGAGAGAGAGAGAGAGAGAGAGAGAGAGAGAGAGAGAGAGAGAGAGGGGGAGGAAGGAGAGGAGTGATAGAGAGAGGACAGGGAAATTGAGGACTCAGCTAGGTAGGTGAGAGAGAAACAAGGAGGGATAGAGGGACAGAGAGGGGAGAGAAAGAGTGGGAATAGGGTGAGAAAGAGAGAGAGAGAGAGAGAGAGAGAGAGAGAGAGAGAGAGAGAGAGAGAGAGAGAGAGAGAGAGAGAGAGAGAGAGAGAGAGAGAGAGAGAGAGAGAGAGAGAGAGAGAGAGAGAGAGAGAGAGAGAGAGAGAGAGAGAGAGAGAGAGAGAGAGAGAGAGAGAGAGAGAGAGAGAGAGAGAGAGAGAGAGAGAGAGAGAGAGAGAGAGGGGAGGAAGGAGAGGAGGGATAGAGAGAGGACAGGGAAATTGAGGACTCAGCTAGGTAGGTGAGAGAGAAACAAGGAGGGATAGAGGGACAGAGAGGGGAGAGAAAGAGTGGGAATAGGGTGAGAAAGAAAGAGAGATAGAGAGATAGAGATAGAGAGAGAGAGAGAGAGAGAGAGAGAGAGAGAGAGAGAGAGAGAGAGAGAGAGAGAGAGAGAGAGAGAGAGAGAGGGGGAGATAGAGAGTGAGACAAGGAAAATGAGGACTCAGCTTGCTAGAGAGAGAAACAAGGATGGAGAGAGGGATAACGAGGGGAGAGAGAGGGAGGGAGATATAGGGAGAGGGATAGAGAAACAAAGATGGAGAAAGAAACGGGCCACGAATGGGAAGACCGCGAGAAGTCGAAAGAACAAAGGTAAAACAAAAGAAAACAACTTTATATTTGAAAGACTTAACAAGGATTGAAAATGTACATTTTTTATTATCAAACTTTACACAAATCCGAAGTAGTAATATAAAAACATCCTAGGATCTGATAAGTCTACGTGAAGAACTCTGAAAACAAACTTAAATATTTAACCCAAAAAAAAATTAAAGTATCAAAAACTAAACAAATTTCTCCAATGGTTTCTGTTCGAGGCTATATGTCGAAGTTCTGTCAAATCTGTCAAATTACATAAATTGATATTTCTTTTATTGAAAATGTACACATTAAAATAAATATAAAACGGTTGATCATAATTTGCTAACTCACATCAGAAAAATAACAAACGCCCTGTGTTTCAAAAACGTTCATAGTTTATCTAGGCCAATGTTCAACAATCAACACTCATGCTTTTTGCCAAAAACCGAATAGAAGGGGCGATTCTCAGTTTGTTCATAAAAATCTGTGTAGTCTGATGTAATGTTTATCGCACAAATGTCCAGTTGCAGGATTCAGCAATTGTTCAATACCGTAGACCTGAAATAAAAGAAAGTGTATAATAGGAACAAGGTTATTATTACAAAATTACTTTTTTTAAAAGAAGGATACCTCAAGTTACTCAAATATCATAGCAACAAACTTCACTTGTCAATTGTCGTTTGATATTGTATTTAGTAAACCACCTGCTCTGCTTGTGCACAACACAAGGGTATTTATTTTTAAATGCACTATCCAGGGATGCTTTATTACATAGGCATTTAATCTTTGCAGTTGTTTCTATCATGGCAGTCCTGAGCGTCAATCTTTTTCGTCTTTTGTCTGCTCATTTTGCATTTCAAATCAATGAGGCAGGACTAGAATTTAGCAATGTTCTGTGTGCTATACCGAACTATAGTGTGCGTGGCATCTATTATGTTAGTCTCAGTAAATCTGGAAACCATTGAATATGTCTACCAATACTCCTCAGTCGATCACAAAGCATTTAAAATAGGGTTTAGTGTTCTGACTAGCTGTGTATTTAGATGAAGCAAGGTCAGGACTCAGGAACCCAGCATGGTGAAGGATAAGGACAGTTTTCGTGCAAAAATATCTGTCACTCTACTTTCGTAGCTTTCGATTCTATCAGAATCTTAGTTTGTGCCTTTGATGAAGTAAATGTTAGACAGTGCTTTTATGAATACATCTCCGTGAAAAACTTAACTAACATCAGTAATATAATAAACTTCTGAGAAATCCAATCATGAGGGGCTTATTTCATCAAAAAAGCTGAAGTTTGAAGGCCATTGAAAACAACAGAGATATAAATCAAAGCCGAATATATATGCAATCTTCATCATGTCTGCTATTTATTATGATAGTTGCAGTTCAACTACAGAGGGAGGGATGGAGGGAGGGAGGGAGGGAGGGAGGGAGGGAGGGAGGGAGGGAGGGAGGGAGGGAGGGAGGGAGGGAGGGAGGGAGGGAGGGAGGGAGGGAGGGAGGGAGGGAGAGGGAGGGAGGGAGAGAGAGGAGGGAGGGAGGGAGGGAGGGAGGGGTCATGGAAACAGAGGGAGGGAGGGAGGAGGAAGGGAAGGAGGGAGTGAGGGAGGGAGGGAGGGAGGGAGGGAGGGAGGGAGGGAGGGAGGGACGGGAGGGAGGAGGGAGGAAGGGAGGGAGGGAGGGAGGGAGGGAGGGAGGGAGGGAGGGAGGGAGGGAGGGAGGGAGGGAGGGAGGGAGGGAGGGAGGGAGGGAGGGAGGAGGAGGGAGGGAGGGAGGGAGGAGGGAGGGAGGAGGGAGGAGGGAGGGAGGAGGGAGGGAGGGAGGGAGGGAGGAGGAGGGAGGGAGGAGGGAGGGAGGGAGGGAGGGAGGGAAGGGAGGGAGGGAGGGAGGAGGGAGGGAGGGAGGGAGGGAGGGAGGGAGGGAGGGAGGGAGGGAGGGAGGAGGAAGGAGGGAGGGGAAGAGGGAGGAGGGAGGGAGGGAGGGAGGGAGGAGGGAGGGAGGGAGGGAGGGAGGGAGGGAGGGAGGGAGGGAGGGAGGGAGGGAGGGAGGGAGGGAGGGAGGGAGGGAGGGAGGGAGGGAGGGAGGTCATGGAACGAGGGAGGGAGGAGGAGGGAGGGAGGGAGGGAGGGAGGAGGGAGGGAGGGAGGAGGGAGGGAGGGAGGGAGGGAGGGAGGGAGGGAGGGAGGGAGGGAGGGAGGGAGGGAGGGAGGGAGGGAGGGAGGGAGGGAGGGAGGAGGGATGGAGGGAGGGAGGAGGGAGGGAGGGAGGGAGGGAGGGAGGGAGGGATGGAGGGAGGGAGGGAGGGAGGGAGGGAGGGAGGGAGGAGGGAGGGAGGGAGGGAGGGAGGGAGGGAGGGAAGGGAGGGAGGGAGGGAGGGAGGTCATGGAAACAGAGGGAGGGAGGGAGGGAGGGAGGGAGGTCATGGAAACAGAGGGAGGGAGGGAGGGAGGGAGGGAGGGAGGTCATGGAAACAGAGGGAGGGAGGGATGGAAAGAGGGAGGGAGGGAGGGAGGGAGGGAGGGTCACAGAGGCACATATTAGGTGCGATGGGTGCGGGATCGCACAATTTACCGTTTTCCGCACATTTCCGCATAATTTATTGTTTTCCGCACATTTTGTAATTTTCTGCATATTTCTTTCGGGACCGTGACCCAGGCCCTTTTGGAACTCATACCTAGGCCACGTGACCCAGTTACCACGTGACCCAGGCCCCTTCGGGACCCTGACCCAGGCCCTTTCGGGACCGTGACCCAGGCCCTTTTGGAACTCATACCTAGGCCACGTGACCCGGTTACCACGTGACCCAGGCCCTTTCGGGACCCTGACCCAGGCCCTTTCGGGACCGTGACCCAGGTCCTTTTGGAACTCATGCCTAGGCCACGTGACCCGGTTACCATGTGACCCGGTTACCACGTGACCCAGGCCCTTTCGGGACCGTTACCCATGCCCTTTCGGGACCGTGACCCAGGCCCCTGGCCCTTTCGGGACCGTGACCCAGGGCCAGGCCGTTATGGAACTCTCGTCGTTACCGTACTTCGATCATACCTGCAGCCCTTTTTATCGGGTAATGAGCTCTATTCGTTGTAGCGTTGGCTTTATAGTGGGCTTAATGGATCTTGGATCAAATGGTTTACAAGTACTGACGATCAATGCCAACAAGCGTGTCACATATTTACGATCACGCATGGGATCTGATCGACTCTATCAGCGTCTTCAAATAACTGTCTCCTGATCTCTACCAGATCAAGTCACTGTTCTCAGATAACTGAATCTCAATATAGGTTCAATCATGGTCTTAGTCTAGAACTACACCCTCAGTAACACATAAACATACCTATTTTTGATAAGAGCGGCGGTTATACGTTTAGAATTTCCAAAGTCCTTCAGAAAATGCAAAAGAAAACCGCACAATTCCCGCACAAATTTAGAAAAAATCGCCGCACATTTGCCGCATAATTGGTAAAAATTTACCGCACCTTACCGCACATTTTACCTTTATAGTCGGGTGCGGTACCGCATAATTTCGATTTTTTTACCGCACCTAATATGTGCCTCTGGGGAGGGAGGGAGGAGGGAGGGAGGGAGGGAGGGAGGGAGGGAGGGAGGGAGGGAGGGAGGGAGGGAGGGAGGAAGGGGGAGAGAGGGTTGTGTTTCGTGGTGAAAGCTGAAGAAGATTCCGTACATTTCATCGGATGTAGAACCAGCACGTCAAGTCCTACATATTTTAACTCCGATTGAGTGTAAGAGGTGGGTAAAGTCACAAAATGTTTGCAATGATTAACATCCTCACCGGTCTAAAACAAGGCTACAGATTCATATCCGAAACTGATCAGATAGACAACAAACTCCCAAATACATACCTATTTTCTAAACCTTATCTATTTGCTGATGACGGTGCATTATATTTTGACAATATATCTAGAGGAAACTATGGTAACATCAAACAAGAGTTGAAATTAGTTATCAGATGGCTTCAGGCTAATAAACTATCCCTGAATAATGAAAAGACAAAACTAATGATCTTTGACTCTAAGCCTAACCTTGATGCCATCCTTGTTGAAATTTGTGATGACCTTACTTTGGTAATCTGTGAAACTAAATCCCATAAGTACCTTGGACTTATAGTTGACAGCAGATTGACATTTAATGAACATATTGATAACATTAAGAAAAAGATATCCAAAAGAATTGGTGCTATGTATAGATCAAAAAAACTTCTCCCTCTTAAGTTCAGGAAGATGTTTGCTAATGCACTTATGTTGCCACATTTTGACTACTTAGACACCATCTGGTCAAGATCATATAAAAAACGACTAGGAGAGTTAGATATCATGTACAAAAAGGTTGCTAAAATAGCCCTAGATGTAAACATCAGAGAGAGGTCGGTTAATGTATACAAAAATATGGGATGGCTTCCTCTCCATTTGAGACGACAGGTTCATCTTAGCTCATATATGTACCGTATAATCAATGAAACATGTCCAAAGCATTTTATCGGTAAATTCTCGTATATTTCTGGTGGATCACGTGAGGCAGAAAACTGCAATCTTTATACTCCTAAATCAAGATCTCACAAGGAGTTTAACTATCTAGGAACTAAGGCCTGGAACATATTACCAAAGTCCCTTAGAGAGTGTGACGACGTTAAGAAATTTTCTAAGTTATACAAAGAAACTCTTATGAATATGGTGCTAACTGATGAGAATTACCAAGGGGATAACTCTTACGATAAATTCATGATCCCACCCAACACTAGCCAATGTATCTAGGCAGTTAAGTTATTTCAGTGATTGATTGGGAATCGAGCGGTTTACTCGATTAATGTTTACTCAAAAATATAATACAAACAGTAATAGATAGAAAATAGTAACGTTAAAGAATTCTTTTTAAAAACCCTCTGGGAAGGGCACTGCACACTGTTATCAAAAAGTACACTGTGATCATGAAGTACTATGAACTACAGATTTAAAAACACAACGCTTCACGCTACACATGATATTACACATCCATAATATCGATCCTATAGGTTAAGAAGTTTAGACTTGCACTGAACAGCTTGGATTATTGTTTTTAAAATTTTGTGCAAAATTTTACCATCAGTGATTAATGATTTTGGCTGGTAACTCAGCGCTTACAGTAATTATGAGTGCGCGATTGAGATTAATGTATGGAAAAGGAATTTAGCGGCAGTGAAATGCTTGCTTATCTACGCTAAGTAAAGTTATCTCAGTACATAAGTGAATCCAATCCATCCCCTGCAATCAAAGTATTTCCATGCCTATTAAGCTTTTACAGGAAATTAGGAACATCAGTGGAAAGGTGCACTGTCAATCATTATTGCTTCATACCTCCAGTCCTCCTGTTATGTGCAATTCTCACTGCTATGTATGCTCCTCATTTGTATCAATTATATTGATGCTACATTGTTATAGAATATGAAATATTTCTTAACCGTATTAATTTATTAACTTATTGTAAATAGCAAGTTTGACAAAGGGATTACGTTTATTTTACCCGGAGTTCGTTTAAGTTTAGTATTGTAAATAGTTAATTTGACGAAGGGAATATGTCTATTTTACCCTGAGTTATGTTTTAGTTCAATCTTGACACAATTTTAAAATGATAATTTAATTATTTTATATATGTATTGTCCATAACTAGGGTGGCCTGCTAACAGAACCATGATCTGCCTTGATTCATCCTTCAGCACAGAGAAAAAGCTCCCTTTTTTATACATTATGATTACAGAGGATCTGATATTTAGATATATATTGCTGTGCTGTAAAAATTGACTTTATTCATTTATTTTATTTATTTATACTCAATCAAGATTTTTGTAAACACGACACACTGAGAATGAGTAACTGATCAGAATTCTGACCTTAGGTCTACTAAATGTACCTTACAAATAATACATGTTATACTGTTATTTTTACACACACTACACATAACATTACGTGATCTCTAACACAGTGATCTTAAGGGTTCAAAAATGTTTGCGGCCAACACTTGCTCATGATGTGTATTTCAGGATTACCACTATTGTGAACTCAAGTCAGCGACTGAACAGATCAACCTTAGGACTACACACAAACACAAACACACACTACACATAAAATATTTATTTCATACTTAAGAATACACTCAAGTATAAACGTAACACAACTTCATAATTATATCAGCTGGCTACTTCCTCATGAATTAGGGCATTTTTATTGTTAACTCGTCATTATCTTGACAGTAGCCTTTAAAATTCCCTGCGGACTGTACTAATAATTATTAATTATCTAGAATAGTTATAAAAGATTGTGATGATTCATAGTTCACGTTAAAATTTGTTTTCCTATTGTGATTATTCTAAATTAGGGAAAATATGTTTATTTGTTCCAAACTGATAAATCATTGCAAATGTTCGTGACTTAATCTAACTCGTTTCACTTGTTAATTTTGCAAAGGAAAGGTATTATTTCTTCCCAAGATATTATGATTAGACGATATAATATGTTAAGTATAATAATCTAATGTGAAAGGGGTATGGGTCCGAAACCCACAATCTTTCGCCAGCCATCTAATAGATAATATTCACATTTAATTTGCAATTTATATCTTTGAATTACACAACATAAATTGAATCATACTATAGTGTAGATTTTCTGTCACAACAATACTGCAATCATAGTATATTAAGTAAAACAAAATTTTAAGTAAAACAAAATTTAAATTTTATTGCCATTTCAATGAATAATGATATCATAATAAATATAAGTAGACATCCGATAATAAACTTGTTACATCCAGTACAACCCAAGATGTCAGCCCAAGACGCGACTCACAAAAATAAAGAAAGAAAGCTAGCATGTTCATTGTTCATAGTTTTTCTAACAAGCATACTTAGGCTGTACGGAAATAGCTTTAATTCTACGTCATATTAGTAACAAGCGTTTTATCTCAGACAACAATTGTTATCTGGTCCAAAATTCTTGTCTCCAAAAACTCATCTGGACTAGTGTTTCGGGGTGTGCAAAAGCTTTCAGGCCCGCACATTCCTTGCCCGGTTAGTTGCCTGTCCTTATTCACAACCCAATCAGCAGTCGATGGCAAAAAGCCTTACACCAAATAAGCATGGATCATTAAAGAGACAGTAAAACGACTTGGTAAGTTATCAATGAATTAAGGGAAATGCAAAAAAACATAAAGCCTCAATACTGTGTCGACGGAGTACGCATCACATAACGTAGACTCATAGCCAACAAATTTAATGAGTACTTTGGTCTTTGCCTCAATAGCGTCGAAATTGAATGAACAAGTTGATGGGGAAATGAAAATTGAGCCACTTCCTTCATTTGTTGAATTTTTACCAAAAACTAACCCAAATTCGATGTACTTAACAGACTGCACTGAGGGTGAAATATCTCATATCATTTCTGAGCTACAAAATGGCAAAGCTAGTGATTTCACCATCAGTGTTATTAAAAAGGCCTCACACATTCTCAGCCCAGTGCTTTCCATACAATACAACTAAACCTTATGTCAACAGGATGCTTTCCCGCCATTAGGTTAAATTAGCCCCATCTACAAAAAAGATAACGAAAAATTCTCCCAATTTTTGGTAAAATTTTTGAAAAGGTTATCTACTCACGGCTTTATGGTTTTCTCTTGAGTCAGGGAATACTGCACGATAGCCAGTTTGGGTTCCGAAAAGGTCATTCAACATCACATGCACTCAACTACTCAGTTCACTACATTCAGCAATCACTCAAAGCTGGTAATCATGTTTTAGGAATCTTTATCGACCTAAGTAAAGCATTTGATACAATAGATCACTCAATACTTCTCAAAAAATTAAACACATACGGGATCAGAGGACAGGCACACAAACTCCTGGAAAGTTATCTTTCCGACCGTAAACAATATGTTGGTGTGCTCAATGAAATATCTGATACTCTACCTGTGCTTTTTGGAGTGCCACAAGGGAGCTGCTTAGGGCCCCTTCTGTTCTTAATTTACATAAACGATCTTACAAACTCTGAAAAGAACTCTAAATTTGTTCTATTTGCTGATGACACAAATATCTTCGTCGCTGCAAAAAGTAAAAGCCTAGCATACAAAAAAGCCAATGAAGTTCTAAGTTCCGTACACCGCTACATGCTTGCCAATAAACTTCACATAAACACTGGCAAGAGCTGTTACCTTGAATCCTCAAACTCTCGATCCAACAAAGATGAAGATACACCCTCTGATCAAGTCAGTAAACGACCGGGGGTAGGATTTGGCCGGGGCCGGGAATGTCCAAATTTTGCCGGGGCCGGGAATTGGCCGTTCTGGAATTTGGCCGGGGCCGTGAATTTAATAAATCCACGACCAAGTTAGAACTTTTCAGGACTTAGGATCTGAACTTATTGTTACATGACAATATAATGTTCGTATCAATTGAACAGTTTAGAAGGTAATCAGATTTCATATATATTTTGATAAAATAATTTTGTTCAGCTGAAACAGTAAATAAAAGTTGGCCTCTGGACATCATCCTTTCAAAATTGAAAATCCATTTTAAGATTTATATGAAAGTTTTAGGCCGATTTCGATCAAAAATTCCCGGCAAAAATTGAAAATCGGCTGGGGCCGGGGCTGGGAAGAAATAGCTCCCCCGGCGCCGGGATTTCACGGCGCCGGGAACCCCGGTCGATTACTGGATCAAGTAATCAATATCAATGGCATACCTTTGGAGAGAGTACATGAAACTAAATTCTTAGGAAAACAAATTTAGGAAAACAAATTTAAATTTTGGTATTTATTAATAACAATCAAAACATATCATATCATAAAAATAAAGCCGCGCGTTGGTTGACTGCCTCAGTAAGGTGAATAATTTAAGCTTGAAGGTGCCCTGCGCATTTACAGAACCTTATGCGGCGATCACATATTTATGAGGACCTGTGAGCGCCAAAATTAATTTAAAGTTTCTAGAAATCATACATCACTAGATGAGTTACTCATGCTTTTGGATTATAAGAGTGCGGATTGTCAGGTATTTCATTCATTCATACTTAATCGGTTTAAAGCTGTATATTTAGAACTCACTATTGTTTAAACTACGAAAGCAGAACGTAGATAATGGACAATATACCGACGACAATACCAAGGACCCGAGTGCCGCATTGACTTTTCCGGATCCGTTTTTACCGAAGGCTTATCCACCAGTTACTCATGCTGCATGTATAGTCTGATAATATTTTGTCTTATCTCTAGCAAGTGTAAGCAGTCACCATCTGCTCCAGATTCGTAGATTATTTGTATCAATTTAAGGTACGAACAACGAAAACAAGAGTAATAACGATGGTTACAAGATATTAAACTATAAAACAATACAATGAATAATTCGACAAACTCCTGCTCTAACTCCTAGTTCACCAGACTTATATTGCCCAAAATCGCCCACCGATCTAATGATCTTATCCTACCATAACATATCACATCATGAAATACAATCACTATACACATACTATAGCCAGACATACTATTATATTATATAAAGTCGGCCGTCAATACTTGTCTATATTCACGCTGAAACTCCTAGCTTAAATCCGCCATGACCCATGCCATTATGTCTACTATCAATCCCTCTCTAGGCCAACCAGAACTCAACCAGAATTACAGGTTCCGACCACCAACTATCCTTCGATAGGACAAACCACCAACTCTCTCTCCCAGTTCAGGCTCCCTTACAGTCCGGCATCAATGACGCTCTATCGAATCGGGAAAACTCAATCTCCCTCTCGACCGTCCGTCCGACCTTATATATTCCTCTACCAGCCCTGTATGTGCCGCACCAAAATACGGCCCGCCTATGCTGTATGCTCCGAAAACTCATTATTCTCTATTAAATGCATTCTAATCTATAGCACGCACTGTCTTGTCAACAAGTCTGCCTGATTTTCTCGTGCTCCCTGGTGCTTATTCAACCAACATCGAACTACAGGCCGTCTAATTTTATCTATGATTATCATTAATTCCCTACCAGTATTTTCAGCCACTACCCTCATCACACTTCCGTCGTGTTCTTGCCATAAGCCTCTACATGCTCGTTGCACAATGATTATTTCGGCCGCTACTAATGATAACTCTGCATTCTCTTAAGTAATCGGTTAATATTATAAATCTATATAATTTAACTTAATAGTGATACTTCCAGAAAAATTGACTCAAAATATCCACTGCGTACACAACTTTACAAAATATGATATTTTTAGAACCTTACTATAATAGTATACAAATGTAATAGAAAATCTCGAACTAAAGACCTTATACCTTGCCCGATCACGGCTTACACAACTTAACAAAATCTGATCTTTCTTAGAACCCTACTATACTGGTATAATAATTTACACTCCTTAAAAACTCCTTCCTGCACTTCCTCAACATTTTAAAATCACAAATTTTTAGAACCCAACTATAATAATTTAATAACAACTCACAATTTCTAAACGTTTTTTTTTTAAATGTGTCCATTTCAATCTCGTCTCTTCTTACCCGTGTCTTGTTCGTCGTTCAGAATATCCTTATCTGGCCTTCTGTTCCATGTCTTTGTTCGTCGTTCAGCACATAACTTTTTATCTTCGCTTAGGATATCAGCAATCATCTCCGATATCTTCGGTGGTCTCCGATTTATGCTTTCATGCGACCTTGAATCAACGTGTCCTCCAATCTTGTCTCCGATCTATGATTCCATGCATTTTCCAATCGATGTGTCCTTCAATCTTTCCGTTTTCGTTTTCTACTTCTTTCTTGACCTTTGTGTCTCCATCCAAGATAAATGCCTCCGCCCAGGGTATTAGCATTTGTACCCAACCTTGTGTCTCCATCCAGTATATCCGCATTTTGTCCCCCTACACTGTGTTTCCGTCTAGGATATCAATAATTCTCTCCGTCTCTGTGTCTCCATCCAGGATATCACCAATTTTTTCCGTCTCTCCGCCAAGGATATCAGTAATTTTCTCCGACACTGTCTCTCCGTCCAGGATATCAGCAGTTGTCCCCGCCTCCTGGTCTCCATATCTCCAATCTATCTTCGTTTTATGCTTTCATGTGACCTTCAATTCATGTGTTCTCCAATTCATGTGTTCTCGAATCCTGTCTCTTATCTTTGCTTTCATGCGACCTCCAATCCATATGTCCTCGACTCTGGTTACAGATTTATCGTTTTCCAATTTTTAAGTTTGCATGTACTTCTACTTTTCCAGGGTTGGTTTCTTTATCTGTCTTTCTTTTCCAATTACCTCAATCTGTAAGTTTTCTTTCCCCTTTACTTCTCTTTTTCTTCTTTTTTCGTTCATCCTTTCCAAGTTATCTATTCTCTGTTGTAGTTTTCCTTCTGTTATCTTCCTTGAATCTTCTAGCATCTTTATCTTTTTCTCTAAAATACTAATCATTTCCGCTCTTAAATTGTCTCTCTTCTTTCGTACTTTCTCTATTTGGCATACATTCCTGTCCAATTCTCCTTCCTTCCACTTTTATCCACTTTCTCTGCTTCCATGTATAGTTTAAAACGAAGTCATTTCTCATGCTGTATCTCACTCTCGTCCTCATATTTTAATTTTTTTCGCTTTCCATGTCATTGACTCTCCTTCGTCCGCACTACTGATCTCTGTACTGCTATCTGAGCCGTATTCTGTGCTACTTTCTGTATCAGTTTCCTCTTGAACTCTTCGTTGATGAATGTATGTGGTCTTTCATTCAATTTCTCATCTTTCATTTTGTCTTTTTTATCTTTTTCCTCCGTACCATTCGTCTCTACGTCACTCTCCGAATCAGTGCTTGAATCTGGATCGCACCCTTCCATCATCTTTAGTAGAAGTTTTCAATCCAGATTCTTCCTCAGAATCCGATTTGCTGTCCTTGTTTTCTATCCCACCCATTTTGCTTTTTCGTACTACCATTATTTTTTTTCGTACTTCCATTATTTCTTTCTACGCATTTTCTTTCTCTGTTCTCCTAAATTCGTTCGGATCAACCGTTCTCTCGAATTCCACTACCTCCCTAGGATTTGAACATGTTTCCCTCAAGTTCCACTCTTTAGGTTTCCCGATTTGCCTTACATCCGGATAGAAATAGTCTTTATCGGACTCTGAGTCTTCCTCAAAACTCTCCCTATCTTCTTCACCTTCACTTTCATCCTCCAGGCCCAGTTTTTCTTCATCAGCTCCCTTCACGAAGCTTCCTTCTTCTACTTCTCCTGCTGCTAAATTTCCCCTCATTCCCTCTGGCAATTTCCTTAAATGATTCCTGTGCACCACCTGTTCCTTTCCCCCCCTTTCTTCCTTAATTAAGTAATTATGCTCATCAAATACCTTAACAATGACATGAGGACCTTGCCAATTCGACTTTAATTTGTAATATGGGTTTGAAGTATCCTTAGGCCTGTGCAGCAGTACTCTGTCTCCCTCTACCAAACTAACATGTGTTTTGTTACGATCATATAGTTTCTTCTGCAGCGCGTGTGACAAATCTAAATTCTCACTGGCAATCTGGAACACCCTTCTTAATTCTTTATATGTCTGATTTGCTAAATGTGCCTCACTCTGATAATACTCTGTACTTCTTACGTCAAATACTACTTTCTCCAAACACCTCATTTCCCTCCCTGTCATTAACTTAAATGCGGAAAACCCTGTACTCCTGTTCTGTGCTGAGTTTACGGCCAACTGTAACATGGGTAAAAAACTCTTCCACCTCGACGGAAACTCGTCCACTAACTTCTGCAACATATGAATCAGCACCTTATTCTTTCTCTCCGCCTCCCCATTCCCCTCGGGATGATAACTTGAACAATATTTCTTATCTATTGCTAGCAACCTATACACATTCTTCATCACTTCACTTGTCTTAAAACTTACTGCATTATCCGTTATCAGCAACTCTGGTACCGACCAATAACTCACCCACTTGTCCACAAATATTCTTGCGATAGTCTTTGCCTTTTCATCTCTAATTGGGAAAAATCCCACCCACTTAGTAAACTTATCTGTGATAGTCAGCACCTTACTTTCCAAACCTCCCTTTTTTACCATTACCACATCCATCGCCACACATAACCCTGGATATTTATAAACTACCGGTTTTAGCCTTGTCTTCTCCCCTTTTTTATAATATATGTTTGTCTTAAAACATTGGCTACATGTTTTGCAAAATAACCTCACCTGCTCCTGCATATTCGGGAAATAGAACTTCTGCAGTATCTTACTTTCTGTTTTATCTGCCGCTAAATGCCCACTCGCTACTTCATGATACACTTTCATAAGGGCTTCAATAAGTATTTCTGGTACACACACCAACTGTCTGGCCACCCTCATTTGATTGTTATAATATGTCATGCATAATAACCCTTGCTTATTAATGGACAATCTCTCTAGTTTATTATGATACCTTCTCAGTTCAGGTTCCAATTTCATGGGGTCTTCCACTCTTGTTTCCTTTATTACCCACTCCCTAACTGTACTCAATATCCTATCCTTAGGCTACCGCAATGCCTCCCTATATCTCCTTTTAATGTCTTCACGTGTCTTTTTCCAATGTCTGCGTGTCTCCTTATAATGTTTCTCCTTCTAGATTTACCCTGGAATGATAGCCAATGCTCTGCCCCACTCACCACATTCTACACGTTATTTCATCACTCACCATGTTTAAATAATGCTTCCACTATTTACCACTTGTATATTTGCCACCACAATGTTTCCAAAAAAATTAAGTTTTTGTTTCCTGTCTCCCCCACGGTTTTTCCCCCCAA
>NW_026971921.1:0-18499 GCF_026151205.1 Bolinopsis microptera | reverse complement strand
AGGGTTTTTTTTGGTGTTAAAATATATGAAGCGTTGTTTTCCCCTTTTTAAAACTTAACTTGTTTAGTAAAATAAGCGTAGCCAAGCGTCTTTTTTTCTCATCTAAATGTTTGGTGAAATTTGTATTTTAAAGTCTTCATTATTTCGAAAAATTTGCATCTGTCTTTCGTTCTTTTGTATGTTGGTTTCGGTTTAAAACATTTGACTTGATTTGTTCGTGGGGAAGGGACTTAAAATTTGTGCCTGCTTTGCCAAAAGTCTTTATTAGGGGGGGGGGGGGGAATGTCACCCCCCCCCCCCCCCCCCCCCCCCCCTAATGCATCCCACCCCACTATGGGAAGTGAAGACCTCAGAACTTCAAAGGATGAAAAGGAGGTTTGTGCAGGATGAAAGTTCCTTTGTCCTGCACAACCCCCAAGGGAACCTCGGTCTGAAGGCTCATTTAATATAAAATTTTTGTCTAAATACGTTTTGAACCTTGATAGGGGGACGGGGTTTTTGATTTTTGAAAACCCCCCCGGCCCAAAAACCCCCCCCCGGCCCTTAAAACGTAGGGCCTGTCGTGATTCAGGAGCTTAGGTTCCCCCGGATCTGGTAGTCCTTAATTCTGGGGCCCCTTTGTATGCATTCGTCAACTTTTTAAAGAATTTTGGGGATTTGGCATGTGAAAATTTGCAGCTTCCAGCATTGATTGAGTTAACGAGGTGTCGTACGTACCTAAGCCGGGTGCAGGGGGTGCCCAGGCCAACCCCAAATTCAAATTGTTGGGTCTGAGGTCACGGATTATGAGCCTGAGGTACTGTATGACGCACCAGCCTTCTTCTTTTCCCCGCCATTGGCCGGGTGAGTTGCTGCTGTGAAAAGTGGGGTAAGTATAGCTGACTGTGTTTAACCTAATTAAACCCCCATAGAAACCGAAAAAATTTTTTCCCAGAAAATTTTCCAAATATGTATTTTTTTAAATTTTTTTTGTTTTAAAAATTCTGACTAAAATCGCACGGAAATCGATTAAAAATTGGTTTCAGAACTCAAAATTGCTTCCCTTTGCTAAAAAACCCTGTTTTATCGTACAATCAACTTCGTCATATTAATTAATTGTAAAAAGGTAAAAAATACGCAAAAAAAAAATTTCATCACATCCATTGTATTTTAAGGGCGATTTCCCCAAAAACATTAACCCTAACGTTGTAGATACGTCTGTGTTCCTTTCATCATCGAAATGTCAAGACGGAGCGGCGGTTTGTTTTAAAATCAAGGGGTTTTGTTGACCACTGTTGACGGAAATTCGGGAATTGAAAATGTTTACTAATATAACAGAGAAAATGGGGACCAGGAATTTTATTCAAGGCACAAGCACCTTTGAAAATGACCAATTTTTCAAAGTGAGACTTTGAGTTGGGCGACTGACATGGTGGAAAAACTTAGAAGATGCCGTTGAAATCGTCTTATCAGTTATATGTATAAAAACCTTGTGTTATGTGGCAGTTGTATTGCAATTTTTGCAATTTCAGTTGGGCAGTTTTTTAAGTTTTCTGTTATTTCAATTTTCGTAAACGTACTACCTGGCAATGTTTATGAACTAAAAGGGTGACCATTTTTGGTTATTATTTGCACTTTCCCAAATCAGCAGATTTATTTTTGTAAATATTTTGTTAAACGATTTCTAATAAAATTCAAGTTGCATGTGGTGTGGCTAAATGTTAAAAGTGAGTCCCCTTGCTACGTGGTCTGACGAGAGCCGCTATCATATCATACATAAGAATGCCTCTCAAAACAGAGTTTGTTAACAAACAACCAAGCTGTTGAGAGGCAAGTGGCGCTTATGTCAACCTGTGGTAAGAAGGTGGTAGGGAGGATAGGAAGTCTGGGCAACAAATTGCTGTCGCAGAGCACAGACAGCAAACGAAAAAGCAGAAGAAGTGAAGGTACAATAAATCAGATATACTGTATTTTCTAAGTGGCTCACAAGTAGGAGCTCAACCATTATTTCTTGTATTGTCACAAAAACGTCTGTAAGCTTAACTTAATTTCAGATCACATCATATAATGGATTATAAATAATGCTAAACATTAGCCATATTAGGTGAAGAGTATTATGTAGGCTTTTAACAACCATATAATGCTTTTATCCCACCACCCCAAGTAACCAGAAATGCAATTGATTTTAAACCCTGTCGACAAATATTTCAGAAAAGATTCCCGCAAGCAAGCATTTTCCTTCGTTCTGCTCTGATCTCTACTCTGTTCTAACTGATGATGGACTTTGATACGATTCGTTGATATGATTTTTGACGTATTGTATTATAGCTTACATTTAACCATATAATGGTTCAGACAAAAGGACAATTAAACTGGAGTTTTATTTTTAACGGGTGATAACTCGTAAAATATTTGTTCCAAATATTACCTTCGACGAGGTTTAGCTCGGCGACGTCCTGTAAGGTTATATTTTTAAACCTAAAATTTTGTTTATTTAGTCTCCCGCAAAACTATACTTGAACCTTTAAGTAAAAGTGAAAACAGGTGAGATGTGTTTGTATCGATAAAACTGGTTTTTTGGCTAAGGAAGCTTTGTTGAGTTCTGAACCAAGTTTAATCGTTTCTCGTGCGTTTTAGGTCAGGAATGTTCATCAAAAAATTTAAAACAATGACGATATTTTGGTAATTTTAGCTTTTGCCGAAAAAAAAATTTTTCGGTTTCGGGGGGTTTTAATTAGGTATAACTCGGCGCTTACTTAAACCCCCATTCACTGCATGCAGCACCTGGTCCAAAGAGCGGGAAACGGAGAAAAAAGGTCGGTGAGTATGTAAAGTGCCCCAGGTCATAATCACGTGACCCCGACCAATCAATTGGGTTTTGGCCCGGCAGCCCTGTCACCCGTCTTGAGGTGACGTACGACACCTCGTTAAATCAATCATGTCTGGAAGGCTGCAAAAAATTTTACATGCCAAAACCCTAGATTCTTAAAAAAGTTTTTACGAGATGACGAACTGAGGCCGCGAATTTTTGAGGATCAGACCCGGTGGAACCTAAGCGATCCTGATTCACGAAGGCCCTACTTTTTTAAAAGTGAAACCTTTCGTATCAAAGGGTTTTTCTTTAAAATAGCTCTAGTCTCAGAAAAAAGGGCTTTTTCTCAGTTTCTCGCGGTTTGGGGACTGGTAGATTTCAATCAAATTCTTCGCCTCCTAAGGAAAAAGCTGGGGGTAGAAACATCTATCACTAAAAAATAAAAAATTTTTTTTCTTTAAAAATAACTTCTTAAAAGGTCACAAATTCCACTTAAAAATCAAATTTATTTAAAGGTCGGACTACAATAACCCCTCTTTTTACCCAAAAAATATCAATTATTTTTTTTACATACTATTTTCCAACATAACAGTTTTTTTTAAATCACTTCCATCCCTTAACAAAACACTATTCTTCTCTATTGCTCCCTTAACAAACCCCTATTTTACGGTATAAAGGGACTTCTATTTTACATTAGGTACTACTTTTTTTAGTTATCTTTACCCGGGTTAAAGGGAAACTAATTAGCTAATTTTTAGGGGGTTTTTTTCATCATTTCCAAAAAAGTTTGGGGTGTTACAGGGAGAGAGAGAGGAGGGAAAGAGGAGGGGAACTAAGAGACCTTTGTTCGGGGAATGGGGTTTCTGTTCAACTTCTTTTGGGAGGGTTTCCCGGTGTCATTCCCCCTAGAGGTTTAACTCAAAGATATGTTTGCTTTTTGGAAAAACTTTAGCATTTTATCGTATAAATTTCTTTCACCCCAGATGGGGGTTTAAAGTTTTTAAAAAATTGGGAATGAGTTACTTTGAGAGTATAAGTAAAGCTGTAAAGGTGGTCCCAGACCTTTCGGTTTCCAATTAGTTCATTCCCTGTCTACAAACCCATAAAGTACAAATTTGTATTGATATTTAAGTAATTTTTTTTTTTAAAAAAATTTTAAATTTTTTTAAAATTTTTAAATGCATATATTGCCCCTTAGATACTTCTTTTCCCACTTAGTAATTTGGGAAGTATGTCACTAGTAATTTTTTAAATAACAAATTAATATATTTACAATCCATTAAATAATCCCATCCTCCATTTGTCATTTTTTTTTTTAAAATTGACTTTTACGTTTATTGAGTAAGTTATTTAAGTTATTTTGACTCGAGAAAAAAAAATTTTATTTTATATACCCACGCAGTAGCGGGCGGTTTTATCGCCCGCGCCACGCGGCGATTTTAATTTTTGTCTCGGGGGGGCAAGCCCGAGGACGCATTCCCCGTAAGCCCGGAGGCTTATACGGTTTCCCGCCCGGGGGGGGAGTAGGTTTATGTTTTTTATCCACCAGCGGGCGTGTTACAGTTTCCAAAATCTTGAAAATAAAAAGTAAACAGATTTCGAACTCAAGTTGCAATTTCGGGAAAAACATGCTTTTCCCTTTGGGTTTTTAAGATGCAGAACGGGAAAAAAATATGATTTTAGAAACAATGAAAAAATAGAGCCCCATTGTCCATGTCTTTTTCTCCAGTCATTAGTAGTAGTGGGGGATCCTCTTCATAGTAGTTATACAATTTACCATCTACTTTTTGATCTGAAAGGTTTTTAAACTTTGAAAACGGGCTGACCGGTGGTTTTTTGTCTTTTAAACATTAATAATAATTGTGCTTATTTTCAAACATTACTAATCCCCCTCCTTTTGAGATTTGTCGGGTTTAGCCAGGGGTTTTTTTTATTGCCCCAACAGGTGCCCCCGAAAGTTTTCATATAAAATGTTTGTTATTTTTATTTAGGTAGGTTTGTTAATGCTTGTTAGGACGCTAATATAATTAAACGCTTAAAATTATCATGGTAACCATGAAAATTAAAAATGTAAAAAGAGCGGCCATTTAGGTGGAACTGGGGTTATGGTAGATCTAGATCTTTAATATAGGGTAGAGGGTAACATAGCGTGTAGTCTAGACAATATAACCTGATAGCTTGGAATTTAGTTTGTTTTTGGTGTTCTTATTTTTTTATTATATTTTTAAAATTTTCCCTTATTATATCAGATTTTTAATATTCCTTTTATATCAGATCTTTATTTCCCTTATTTTAAATCCTTGATAACGTTTTAAAATAGTGAAAACAATAGTAGCAGTATTTAGTGGTTTTTGTAGAGGGATGTGTGAACTTTTGTGGCTAACGGTACCCCCACCCGAGAAATACTTTTAAAGGGTCGACGATAATTACGTTAGTATAATGAAGTAATGAGCAGTGCAAAAACCCCTAAATTGATAAGGGTTAGGCGTGTTCATTGTTGAAAATATTTTGTTGATTGCGTTGCAATATAAAAGGCGGGGCTGATGAACATTAATAAAATGCGGTCACATATTTTTGTGGGGAAGAACGGAAGGGGGGAGATATTGAGAAATTACATAGATTACTGTCTGAGTTTTGCATATCCCTCAAAAAACGGGGCCATTTACTGTTTTTGTATTGTTTCAATCTGGTGTTTTTTCAAAGATTTTTTGATTGAGATGTTGTTTCTTTCCGCTCAAATTTTATTTGTTTTAGGGTTTATAAATTTTTATTTATTCTTCGGTGTTTCAACTCTATTGGTCATGAACCCCCCTTTCCCCGAGTTGCGCAATATTTAAAACTATTTTATCAATCTTTAAAATAAAGGAAAATTTAATTTTTAATAATATAGGAACCCCGTGGAACAGGGATGAATCTAGTAGTTTTTATTTTTTTTGGAAAAGTCAATTTTTTCGCGTCAAAAAATACCGTCACCCCAAAAGTTCAGCGTTTAAACAAACACAGCGAAATATCAACAAAACCGTCAAAATGACTTTTTAAAAAATATTGCACGTGACGGCGTGTAAAATCCTCGTTCCAGGGTTTATTTGTAACTCCTTTTTTTCCCATCTGATTTGAAGTGGGCGGTTTCGTACAGACAAAAATATTTTTTGAATTTAGTGGGAACTAGAAACCCCGTGTCCAGGGATGGAGGGAGATAATTTTAAATTTTTTTTTTTTATCGCATCAAAAATATCTGTAAAACCCGAAGATACAGCCAAAAAAAAATGTAGCTCGACTGAACAGACGTAATTACCACAAAACGATAAAAAAGTCGCCGAAAATTTTATTTAACGGCACGTGCGCGTTCCAACCCCGTTAAACCATGTAATTCCATTTCATCTAATTTGCACTGGGCGGTCGTACATACAAAAAGAATCTTTCAAATTTATTGGATGGTCAAATATCAGGGTTTTAATTCCTTTTAATATCTAATAATATTAACCCCGTGTACCCTTTTTTTGACCCGGGTTTTTAAAAGCCCCCGCCCGCCTATCCCGCCCCGCCTTTAAAGCCCCATAAAAAAGGCCGGGCTCGGCTTTTTTTTATTTTAGACTAAATATTTTAAAATATGTAAACTTTGTAAAGCTATAAAACTGTTTGCATTGCAGTTCAGTGCCATGAAACCGTTATGTAATTTAGGGAATGATACTTCTTAAACCGTTTGTTATAGTGTTGTTATATATAAGTGTTTATTTTTAGGTTGTTTTTGCGGCCCAACTTTAAATTGGGTTTTGCTATGTGGGGGTTTCACCCGAAATTATTTTGTATAAATTTTTATTTTTTCCGTTTTTTGTACCCGGCCAAACATTAAGAAACTTATATTGCAGTCCTTTTTCATTAGTTTTCAAAATATGTTTTTAAATTTTTAAAAGGGCTGAAATGTAACGCTTGATTTTTAAATATAAGATTATAAAATAGTGTAGTGTCATACCTTCGCACCAGATATAGGGATAAAAGAATAATAAAAAGTTAGGAATCCATTGTAAAATAAAAGTTTTATTTTAATGCAAATAGGGGGGGGGGGTACTAAATAAAGCTGCCCGCTCATTGGATTTTTAAAAGGAAAATTGAGCCACGTATAGCATTGGTTGTGCTTCGATTTTAAACATGGATTCAACCTTGCTGGTGTTGGTTTTACAAAAAATTGACGAAAACTTAATAAACGATATAATTTATAACTTAAAAAAAACGTAAGAAATAGGCCCTCATTATGATTTGGTCTAAACGGGCGATGGGCATGATATCTTTTTCGTTTGGATGTGGCCGGTTGTTTAATAATTATTTCCATTTTAATAAAAAAACGATTCCCTGTCTTTACTCCATTAGTTTAGGCTGCGTTCTGATTGGTATTTTTTTTCTGATCATATCGGCGTTCTCACATTTTTTCCTCATCGTTGAAGTTGTCAGAATAGTTTGATTTATATGAACGAACTGACTTTTTAAACGTTTAACCCGCTCTGTTGGTTAATTTTATTGGCATGGCTGAATTTTATCGTTTTTTCTAACGCCTGTGTTCTTTATAGTACGCTTTTTTTTTAAAAATTTCCCTTTGTGTAGCTTTTCCCTTTTTGTAAATGATCCTGGATCCTTCTGATAACTGCAATTTTTTCCCCCCCTACTGCTTTCAATTTAATAATTTATTCCCTTTTAAATTTTTCTTTCTCAGTAAAGTGACCTTTAATTCAGGCACCCTTAAAAAGGGAACCCCAGTTTTTTACTTTGATTGACCCTAACTAATGGGGCCAATTCAAAATGAGTGCTCTTCCCCCCCCCCCCATCTTTTAAATTTATTCCGCTTTTGTTTTTTCCCCCTTGTTCCTTTAGCAGTCCGGTTATTTAGACCTTTAGTGGGTTCTTTAACATTTGCTTAAATTAAAAAACCTTCACCCTCTCAGTTTTCACGCTCCGTTTATTTGTATACTTTATTATTTTTATCTTTTTACTACATTTTTAACAGGAATTTCAAAGGGCATAGTTTTCGGGGGTTCTAGAACGGTAAATTTTAGCTTTCAGTTTTGTTTCATTATTTTTAAAATTTTTTTCCGCTTTTAGTTTTATTCCCACTCTCGATTCTTGCTAGCAGTCGGTTAATTTGTCCTTTAGGGGTCTCTTTAATATTACCCAAATTAAAGAACCTCTCCCCCTTCAGTTTTCACCGCTCCGTTTTTGTATGCTTTATTTATTTTTTTTTTTCTCCCTTACAAACCGGACATTAAAGGAGAATAGTTTGGGAGGCATTCTAGAAGGTTTTATATTTTAGCTTTCGTTTCTTTTTCATTTCTTAAAATTTTTCCGCTTTTAGTTTTTATTCCCACTTGTTCCCTTGTGCAGTCCGGTAATTTAGTCCTTTAGTGGGTTCTTTAATTTTGTTTAATTAAAAACCTCTACCCTCTAGTTTTCACCCCCTTTTTTTGTTTAGTTTTTTTTTTTATCTTTTTACTACATTTACAACACGGACATTACAAAGGAGCAATAGTTTGCGGGGGGCATTCTAAACGGTAATATTTTGCTTTCGTTTCTGTTTCTTATCTTAAAATTTATTCCGTTTTGTTTTATTCCCACTCTCGAATCCTTGCTGAGCCCGGTTTTTTTTGTACCTTGTGGGTCTCATTTATCATTAGCTCAAATTAAGAACCTCTCACCCTTCTGATTTTCACCGCTCCGTTATTTGTATAGCTTTATTTTTTTTTATCTTTTTACTACATTTTAAAACACGTGCACTTACAAGGAGCAATAGTTTGCGGAGGCATTCTAGAACGGTATTATTTTAGCTTTCAGTTTCTTTTTCATTTTTAAAAATTTATTCCGCTTTTAGTTTTTTTCCCACTCTCGATCCTTTTGCTAGCAGTCGGTTTAAATTTTTGTCCTTTGGGGGTTTAATTAACATTAGTTAATTAAGCCCTCTCACCCTCCAGATTTTCCCGCTCCGTTCTTTGTTTTTGCTTTTTTTTTTTTATCTTTTTACTAACTTACAACACGGGCCTTACAAAGGAGAAATAGTTTGCGGAGGCATTCTAGAACGGTATATTTTTAGTTTTTCGTTTCTGTTTCATTTTTAAAAAATTTTTTCCCGTTTTTGTTTTATTCCCCCTCTCGTTTCCCTTGCAGCAGCCCGGTAATTTAGATTTAGTGGGTTCATTTAATATTAGCTCTAATTAAAAAAACCTTCACCCTCTCAAAAAAACTCTTTTGGGAGATTTCCTTATTACGCTTAAGTTTTTAATTTTCCTTGTGTTTGAACCCTTTTCCCTTTTTAAAACTTTTTTGTCTTTTTTATTTTCGGCGTTTCTGCACTTTTACACTGGGTCATAATCAAAATTTTGGGGATGGACGCTTTATGGCATTTTTAAGGAAGGTTGTTTGTTGACTTACTTTTTAGACATTTGGTAAAGAACTGAACAAGAACCACATTCAAAGTGGAACTTGAATGACTCTGAAACCCCAAGGAATCAACTATCAGTTTTTATCGCTCAATAACGGTTTGGGATCGAGTTACAACTTTATTATTATTTTTTTTTTAAAAGCTGATTTTGAAACCCGGGAATTAAAGTTATGTCCCAAGGCTAACATTATATCGTATTTTTTTTATATTTTCCCCCTTTTTTTGTTTTTTTCTTTTCCTTCAAACATTCCGTAATTGTGCGAAAGTTGGGATGAGCCTAGACTACTTTTAGCATTGCACGGATTGAACTTGCGGTGTGGTTTTTTCCCGTCGCGCCCTGGGCTTTACAAATATACGCGGGCAGTAGATGGAGGGATTGCCTGTGTAGGCCTTTGGGGTATGTGATTGTATGTTAAAGGCTTTTCCAAAATTTTTGGGGCGTAGGGGGATATTTCTGAAACCCAAGATATATCTAAAATACTCTAGCACAATTGAACTGCAGTTTTACAAAATTTCAAAATTTTAATGAACACTCTTGCGGGTACCCCCCGTTTTCACACTAGACCGGGTTTTAGTTTTTTTTTTCGAGTTTGGGGCGGGTTTATAAAAAAACAAACAAAAAACAATAATGCCCAATTAACTGGTGCTTTTCCCCCCCTCCCACTTTGTATTACTCAAATAGTACTACTAGTCGAGTATACAAATACAGGGTTTATTAATTCCTAGTCTCGCCTCAGCTAGCCTTAGGAACCTTTTAATAGAACTATTATATTTTCTTAGTTGTACTTAGAAAATAGTCAGCTTCTGTCCCGGATTTCCCTTAAATTTGACTTTAAATTTATTAGTTGCCTGTAATCCTGCTCAGCCACTAGGTAATTGGAAATGTGTTTCTGTAAACACTTAAATTGCTGAAATAATTGGTGTCAAGTACCGGAGCCCGTACTTCAATTTTAACAATCTACCTTTGGGGATATAAAATACTATGTAACCCGGCATACGGCCGGGATTCCATTTGCAGTTGAAATGAAAAGTTAAACCCCGTTTCCCCCCTATTATATTCGAAAACCCGCATACATTTTGTAGTTAAAACGGTGCGAAGGGGGAAAACTCGTCTTCCAAACATATTTTTAAAAACTTATTAATCAAAATGAAATAAATGAACATCTTAAAGATTGATAAGTCCCCAAAAAAAAAAAAAATGTACACAGCAAAACAATTCTTCCCCCGCTTATCAGGGCTAAAAGTCTTAAATTGTACAAATCGTCTGTATTTACAAATGGAATGTTCCTGCTACCTAAATCAAATTTAATAGTCTTAAGCAAGTTCGACTGGTGTCTACCTACTCTACCCTTTTTAGTACTCTGACTCTCTACTGCAAAGTGTAATGCAAGCTGTGCAGGTGAGTTGTTATCACTGCGAAGGACATGTCCCGAGCATCCTCCATCGTGCACATGCAACACGCTCACTGAGTGGAACCACTTCACATCTCTTGTAAAGGGTGTCGTTTTTGATTATATTAGGGTAAGTCCATTCTGATGATTTGCCTCAGATGCTTTCTGTGGCAAATATCCAGTTTACTCAGTAGCTGCTTTGAAGCTGCCCCAGCAGCTACAATTATACATTAAGACGGAGACCACCTGGGCTTCGTAGATCTTAAGTCTGGTCTTAAGAGGTATGCGTTTACCTTGTTCCCAAACTTTCTTGTAGGTTTGGAAAGCAAGGTTTGCCAGAATACATCGTCTTTTTATGTCCTCGTTGCTGCACAATTTGGAACCAAGTGAGATAGATGATCTCCAGGGCTCTCTTCCTCGAAGTGGCTCTCCTTTGTCATCAACTTCGTTCTTCTCGGCCAGATAGATATGTGTGAACTCTGTTTTTGATTCGTTGACAAAAAGATTCCACTCCTCCAATATCTCCTTGCATAGTGGTAACATGGACTCCAAATTTTTTTTTTTTTTTTTTTTTTTTTCATTCCAAACATACCACAATTTAATTCTGAGTGCTCCTCACATATCTAATAGTAATACTTGATAGGCAATTTGACCAAAACCCATAATCATGGGTAGAGTGGACCGCTGCCAGTGTGCATTGTCTATCTTTCCAAACAAAAGGATATGATATTAATTTGATTGACCGTTCTCAAATGCAAAATGATACCGAGAATGAATCGGTCGCTCGCTTTTCCCATTCATTTCTGCTTCCGGCCAACCGGTGACTCACTCTATGAGGGATCAGTTTCTCTTTTTATTATTTCTTCAGAACTATAAATGTGGATTGTGGTGGGAGGTGAGGTTTATTTGTTTACCTGAAAGTTAACACGTGATCAATCCATGCAATTATTATTATTATATATGGCATCCCGGGATAATTGTATGGATTGATCACGTGTTCACTTTCAAGTTTCATGACCTCAGTTCGAAGTCACATATACCGTCAAACGTCTAATTTAAACTTAAGTTAAATTTACAAAATAGTAGCTGATTGTTCAGTTACAAAGTAATTATTAAGTAATAAGTAACCTAGTTACAAAGTAATTAGTCGTGTTATGTTTAGTAGAGAAGGTACAGTGTTAAGCACTATAGAGTATCAGGGTGGCGTATTATGAAACATACTGCATGCTAGATACAGTACAATCACTGCGAGCTCACTGATTGGTCAGTTTAACCGTGTCCTTACTTGTTGTAATGACTATTCCGTATTCTATGGAAAAAACAACAAACTCTTGGATTGTTTAATTATTTGATTCTTCAGTATTGTGCTTGGTTTACTCAGTAGTATGTTACTGATAACACCTTGTTATAACTTATCTTGTGACTCTATTTGAGTAACTAGTGGCTCTAGTGACTTTATAATATTGAGATGATGAAAAACGATGAACCATATCATCATGGGATAATTTCAAGTTAACGGAAAATAACGCCACAAATAAATTGGACTCTTCTCAAAAAGTATCAATTTTATCGACTTAAAATTAACACATTTATAGCTAGTGCTAAGGTTGAGGGTATATTTTTAATTGCTTTTCCGTTTCACAATTTATTCAATTCGTAATGCTTCTACCAAGATTCCGTAATTTGACTGGTCCCAGTTGTACTGAGATTGCAAATGTTGTTCAGATAACTCTGAAGATTGAACTTTTGTAGTTTTACTTCTAGTAAGGGGTACTTCATAGATAGTACAAATTATTAAATACAGCTAGGAGCTAATTAGTCGTGTAGCGGGGTCCCCCCCCCCACCCCCCCCCCCCTCGCATGTAGTAATAGTAAAGAGTAAGTAACGTGCACATCCCTATCTGTTTTGTTATTGTTGTATTTTACACTGGGTAGATGTTTGTATAAATCATTCGTACGTGACCTTGTAGAGCTACTGCAATTGTATAAATGTATCAGTTCTTTTCCTTTACCATATTATTACGATCACTTTTATTACACTTTTTTTACACGTGTATTTTACACGTGTATTTTACCCTGGTATTTTCAGTGATGACCTCTGAAGTTTCCCTAAATCTCACCTCCTCAATCCAGCTCCAAGTGGCTGCATCTTACACAGAATCAGTGTTTTACGCTATATTCCTGGCTGTTGGTAACCTTGTGGGTCTGTTTGGTAATGTGCTGGTAATAGCAGCAACTATCGGCCAACAAGCCAACCACTTCAAACTAGACCAGGGAACTATAATCCTGCTGCGTCACCTAGCTATATCTGATGTGTTGTTCACTCTGCTCTACCCGGTCCCTATAATGGTAGTGTATATAGCACGGAGCTGGGTGTTTGGAGCGGAGGTGTGCTATCTTATAGGACTTATTATAAGTCTCCCTGCTACTGCAAACATGAACTTTATACTGGTCATGTCACTCTATAGATACGTGAGGTGCAGGTTCCCTTTGAAAGTAACACAAATTACTCCTTTCATGGCTACAATAGGGTGTCTCATAATGTGGGCTCTGTCCTGTATCTTCCCTGTTTACACTCTGGCAGTGAAACTCAGGATTGTGTTCAACGTTAAACTTGCTTCCTGCAGCTTTACTTTCCCTAAATCCACTGGAAATGCTATCCTAATCTTCGGAACGACTGTTGTGCCGTTCCTAGTGATAGTTTCACTAAACGTGTTGTTGTGGTTGCACGTGCGCGCGTTTACTCGGCACTTATCTGCAAAGCTGGACAGCAAGTCGCGTCGTGAGATGACGGAGATGGAGAAGAAGCAGAGTAAGAGATTCAGAGCTTCTTACAGACAAGGTGTCATCACCACCACCTTTATCACCGCGCTCTTCGCTGTCACCTGGATGCCAACTGTGGTGAGGTTCGCGTACGCTGCATTTGTTGGAGAAGATGGGTTATACGACTGGGTGGAAAAAGTAAGGTATTTCTACTTCTTGGGGTCGTGGGGGAATCCTATAATATACGGTATGATAAACAAGGGGTTCCAGGACTACTTCAAGTCATTTGTTAACAGACTCTGCAGGGTTTACGTAGTGGACCCTTCCAATAACGTGGGTAAAGTTATGAGCGAGATACAAGTTAACATTAGAAAAGGAAGCAAACCGGTCAATGATGCGAGTAAGGTAGATGATGTTCGTATTGTGTGTAAATCTGTAATGAAAACTGCTGATGAGCGGGGAAGTGTGTCTCCTAATAAGCTGGATGTTTATGACAATAAAACATTCGATAATTCGTGTATTGAGTCGAAAAAAGTAGTTTTCAAGGGATGAGCCAATTTCTTTATCTGTAACTAACTTACTTTAGTAGTAACTAGTAGTAGTTTAGTAACTTACCGATAAATTATTTTTTCTTATTTATTTGATAGCCAATTATTTGCGCAACAGCTTATTCCAATTTCCACGAATTGCTATATATATATATTATATATATTTGTATATATATATATGTTGTAGCTGTACTCCTACACATTAAAAGTCGGTGTTGATTAGATCTTCGAAATAAGTCTTTGCATCATTTTATTAAACATCGTTATCTGAGATAAAATTGTTCTAAAAGCAACTGGAATATTCACAAATCTTTAAAATAACTTACAAACTAGGAAAGGAAAACAAGTCTTAGGAAGACGTACAAAACTATGTGACTTAAAACGGTACAAAACTAAAATATACTGGGTAATAATCAAACGAAAAGAATGGCTGCGTACATTTTATCTAATCTATTAAAGATTAGTTTCTCGGAAAAAGCTTGATTTCTCTGAATCAAGCAGTAAAAATATATAAATAGTAATGAATATAACACGTCTCTGATAGCAATATTGTAAACTAAATACGGGTTAATAGGCTGAGATCATGTCAAATAAAATAAACAAACTAAACACTAAGCTCCAGCGGATTTAAAAAGGATGTGGTTACTATCGAGGGTGTTCATACCCCCATAACGCTCAAGGGTTTTCAATTGGGTCTGGTAGAACCCCTCTCTAGCTTCCATGGCCTTTTCCCTATCTGCTTGACTTATTTCAGGTTTAAATTCAAGAGCGTCCACTATAATAACAGAAAGGTGCGTACTAAGTGAAGAGTTATATAAGGCTACTGAACTAAAATCTAAATCATGATCAATATCTAAAAAGTGATTTACTAACTTACAACTTCTGATACCTTTCTTAATGTGGCTCTTATGATTAGAAAATCTCTTAGGGAGATTAGAAGTAGTATATCCTACATACGACTGTTTACAAGTTCTACACTCCATTAAATAAATAAGGTTATTACTCTGACAAGTTATATATTTAGTAATAGGGAAAACTTGTTTAGAATGGTGACTACTAAATTTGGAACATGGGGACAGGAAACTTTGCTTACAAACATAGCATTTTCCACAGGCATGGCACCCTGCGTTGTCAGCCTCCCGAACAGCCGGCAATATTGCAGCGTCTGGTTCAAGAAATTGACTAGCAGTGGCTTCTCCACCTCTATCACTGCTTACAGTTCCACTAGCACGATACTTATTGTGTACAAGCATGCCACCGATAGTTTGATTCTTTCGGTGACTTACAAATACACTGTCAGCACGTACTAGCTTCTTCAAGGCTGGATCGAGATTAAGAAGGTGCTTATACTTGTGAATAATGCTCCCCATGTTGGGAAGTAGTACAGACAGATCCGTCTGAAAAAATCGATCTGCTGACACACGAAGCTTTCAGAGGATTTTTGACGTTTTTGAGTCCCATTAGGTGCCCTTTATGGCTGACCAACTTTTCCAAACTTTTCCACGTGTCTTAAGGCCACTTTTTGCCACTTTACCACTTTTTACCACCTTTCTTGTTTGTCGAATATCTTTAGTTGTGAACATCGTAAAAGGTTGCGAATCAATCGAGTGTGTTCATATTATCAGGAAGAAAAACTTTTGTTGAAACAATTTTTACGTCAGATAATAAGTTAATTGGATAATTATCAATTAACTAATTAGCAAAATTCTAAAAATTTTTTATTGGCTAAAAATGATCGAAATAGCTTGAAACACGGAGAAAAGTAGTTTTTAGAAAAAATTTGAAAATTTTTCACTTACATTTTTTTTCGAGACTTCGAAAAATTTCGAAAATTCAAAATATTTTTTTCCGCCAAAATTGATCAAATTGCATGAAAAGCGGAGAAAAATGATTTTCAAAAAAAACTTAGTCAATTTTTCGTTTCAAGAATACTTAAATCACCAATATTTGTAGTTGGAGTTCAGTAAATCTCGGCAGATTTTAGTAATAATCAGGAATTACTAACTCTAAGTGGAAAGGTCTGAAACTGAAAAACGTTAAGTTTAACCATACGATCGCGATATAAGAGTTTCATAACTAATTACAATACAGCCTTATCGATTTTCACAGAAACTGCACCAATGGCACAGTCAAGATCGAAACGATAGCCTGCTGTACTGTCATTTTATTGATTTCAATGATGAATCAGTGGGGTTAAGATAATCACATTTGTAATAAATAAGACATCTCTGTACCGTCAATTGTGCTAATCTAAACCGGCTTACCTGTATTACCATTTACCAGACCTCTTCTTTTCCTCAACAATCAAACCGAGTTGTTCATATCGCATTTGGTGGGCGATGTAAGTAGTAATACATATCGAGCTATATTCAATCACAATACGACACAATGCAACACATGTATATTATATTATGGCCCTTAATGAGGTATATGAAACGTTCTATACCGTACACTTCTCGTTTCTCCCGTGAGAGGCCCGATATGGAGAGGTTTTACAGTTTATCACGAAAACGTCTACTTGGTCTCATGGCTCTTTGACAGCTCAAAGAAGGCAAGATAAGACCAGAAAGCTTAGAATGTCAACTCGCAAGAGCGGGCTACCGGACAACTGTACCCAATTTAGACATTTAACCCTAACTCTAACCCTAACCCTAACCCTAACCCTAACCCTAACCCTAACCCTAACCAATTAAGCTGATAGGTTAGTGGGAACTAGGTTCAATTGGGTTCAGTTGTTAGTCTTCGATCTGTCCCACATTAATCCCTGCGGGAAGAACCTGTATTTTTACTTCACGACGTCCGGATTTCAAATCAACATCCTCAATAACATTAACAATCCTTCCTGATCAGGATCTGTCTCTATTAGCAATTTCCAAAATATCCTGACTCTCGTGGAACATTTCACTGAATTAATTATTACTGGTTCTTTACTACCCCTTGCCCGACACTGTACTCGTATCTAAATCTTACCCTTTCCCGTATGTTACCCTTGTTGATTTTACTTTTAGCCGACCCTGACATATGGGGGTGATTTGAGGTATCCCGCAAATGAAGCGGTATGCAGTACAATACAAAACAGTCACAGTAGATGTTGGAAGGTGTATTTACACTTGCTTCCTGGACCTGGCTGTTCCTCAGTTTCCCTGATCTGTTCTTGCCCTTCTTCGAACTATAAATGAGCCATGAGACCAAGTAGACATTTTCGCGATAAACTGTAAAACCTCTCTATACCGAGTTTCTCACGGTATAAAGCGTTTCATAAACCTCATTCAGAGCCATATAATATACACGTACTGTGTCGTATTGTGATTGAATATAGCTCGATATGTATTACTACTTACATCGCCCACCAAATGCGATATGAACAACTCGGTTTGATTGTTGAGGAAAAGAAGAGGTCTGGTAAATGGTAATACAGGTAAGCCGGTTTAGATTAGCACAATTGACGGTACAGAGATGTCTTATTTATTACAAATGTGATTATCTTAACCCCACTGATTCATCATTGAAATCAATAAAATGACAGTACAGCAGGCTATCGTTTCGATCTTGACTGTGCCATTGGTGCAGTTTCTGTGAAAATCGATAAGGCTGTATTGTAATTAGTTATGAAACTCTTATATCGCGATCGTATGGTTAAACTTAACGTTTTTCAGTTTCAGACCTTTCCACTTAGAGTTAGTAATTCCTGATTATTACTAAAATCTGCCGAGATTTACTGAACTCCAACTACAAATATTGGTGATTTAAGTATTCTTGAAACGAAAAATTGACTAAGTTTTTTTTGAAAATCATTTTTCTCCGCTTTTCATGCAATTTGATCAATTTTGGCGGAAAAAAATATTTTGAATTTTCGAAATTTTTCGAAGTCTCGAAAAAAAAATGTAAGTGAAAAATTTTCAAATTTTTTCTAAAAACTACTTTTCTCCGTGTTTCAAGCTATTTCGATCATTTTTAGCCAATAAAAAATTTTTAGAATTTTGCTAATTAGTTAATTGATAATTATCCAATTAACTTATTATCTGACGTAAAAATTGTTTCAACAAAAGTTTTTCTTCCTGATAATATGAACACACTCGATTGATTCGCAACCTTTTACGATGTTCACAACTAAAGATATTCGACAAACAAGAAAGGTGGTAAAAAGTGGTAAAGTGGCAAAAAGTGGCCTTAAGACACGTGGAAAAGTTTGGAAAAGTTGGTCAGCCATAAAGGGCACCTAATGGGACTCAAAAACGTCAAAAATCCTCTGAAAGCTTCGTGTGTCAGCAGATCGATTTTTTCAGACGGATCTGTCTGTACTAAAGTGCTGGATTCTGATCCATCACCATGGGTATTAGACAAGTAGTCGTCTCATCCTTATTTTTAGGGGCATACAAGTTTTTCCTATTGGTTATATCACTAAATTTGTTGAAAGCATCGTCTACAATACTAGAATGGTAACCACGGGCTACAAGGTAACCAGTATATACCTCCCTTTGCTCTAAGAAATTAGTGTCTTCACTATTGTTCTGCCTCACTCGCCTCGCCACACCATAGGGTATGTTTTTGAGAACATGGCTCCTATGACATGAGGTGGGGG
>NW_026971920.1:0-18643 GCF_026151205.1 Bolinopsis microptera | reverse complement strand
TTGGGGGTGTTTTGTTTTTTTCTTAACTTTTATATAAATGTGCTGTTCCCGTTAATTTGCGCCCTTAAAAAAGTCACTAGCAACCCCTATCAAAATTTTAGAAAATTCGTTAATATGAAAAACGAAAAATGTGCCAAAATTTGTTTTTTTGGCTTTGAAGTCCAAAATAGATTAAAAGAAAAAAGGGAAAAAAAAAATTTTTTTAAGGGGCATAAAAAAACGGGTGCCAAATTCAGAGAACAATTGATGCAATCATCAAATCAATCCAAAATCTTCCCTGTTTTTTTTTAAAATAAGCCTAAAAAAGGGAAATTTTTTAGCTTTTGACTTTCAAATTTATAAACCCCGCCTTTTTAGATACGTATAAAAAGATTTTACACCACCTTGAAATAGATGGAAATGGGACGGCGAGCAAAATTTCAACCCGAACCGCAAAAAATGATTAACTTATACCCCTCCCACGAAAAAAATTGTGTTTTTCCGAAAATTCCACTCTAACCAAAAAAAGGGTATTCTAAAAAAAAATTTTTTTTTGATGTGGAAACGGGCGCTGTGGCCCCACTAAACTGCCTTGGGGTCATTTTGGGTTTGGATGGCACAAACCACTGTTTTGGGTTCCCCCCTTAAGGGACCACTGAACTTGCCCCCAAAAACCCTCAAATTATTCTATTGCTAGGGATGATATTTTGTTATAATGGGACAAAGAGGCACTAACAATCGTGCCTATTACCCTTTTTATAGAACCTGAACTTTATTTTACTTTAAAATTTTGTTTTACTTATTTTACCCTTGTTTATCAAGTTAGAGAAAAGTTACCTCAAATTTTTTTGTTCTAGGAAAGAATAGTGGAAAGGAAAGAACACTCAGGAATAGTGAAAAGGAGGAGAAAAAATAAACTTCTCAAAATTTTGAACGCGATCGTTTTCGGCAGTCTCAGCAATAAAATGTACTGGGCCAAAAAATGAAGCTAAATACGGGCAGTGGACAAAAAAAGTTGCAACATAGAAAAAAATTTGAGGTTTTTGTTAAAGCCAGTCCCCTTAAACCTCTCGAAAAAGGTGCCAGAATAAGTAAAACATAAAAAGTGTTCAAACAGCCGGGGGAAATTAACTCGGTCAGGGGCTATTTTCTAAACAAGTTCAGAACGTTCAACTGAGAAAATCTTTTATCTTTGCTACTGTCAATCAATTGATAGAATAGGGAAAAGACAATGTAAGAATTCACTAGAGCGGTTTAATTTTCTCACAGAACTTGTTGCAAAAAAGATTCATCTTTATTCCAACCCAAAATTTTTGCACTGGGTCTTCTTGGCGAATTCAAATCTGCTATTCAGGGAAAACAAAACCAAATCAAAAAAAAATTCTAAAAACTATCGCTAATTTCGATATTTTGACAAAGTGTGGACGATTTGAATTGTCTCTCCAGTTTTTCGTCTGAAAAAAAAAAGAACAGTTTTTCTGAAATCTTTGACCTTCTTTCAACGATTGGACCCTAAAAATGTGTGCCAGCTTAAAAGCGTTTACAAGATGGAATATTCCTTAAAACACGTTTCAAGTATAAACATTTAAACTGGTGGTTTCTCAAATTCTAAATATTGTTAAAATTTGACATAATGACTTTGACTTCAATCAGTCATTACGATTAAATTAACAATTTTCCCAACACAAGCATTTAAAATTTTTTTTTTCTTAACAAACATTGTGCTTTTTGTTTGTCAAATTTTAAATGTTGTATTTGAAGCATTATTTTAAAAAGATCTGTTAAACTGACTCTTATGCAAGGGAATTGTTAATATAATTTAGATTTTGATGTATTGAAGATCCAATTACAAAGTTTTGTTTCACTCTAATTTAACTTATATAAGTTAATCTTGCTTCAATATGGATCTATTTTTTAAAAAATTACTGGGGAAATTTTGTTTTTCGGGGCTTGGAAAACCCAGAGGTTCATGAAAAATTCCTTTGTAGCTATTCATGGGCCCCGTACCGATAAAAGCCTTGGGAAAAGACACGATTTTTAGAGCGGAAGACTAAAAAAGAAAAAGCAAGTTAACAGGGTTTTATGTGAAAAAGGGCACAAGCCCCAGTTTTTAAGTGTTTCCTGGGCGACTTCCTGAAACCATTGAGGAAGAAAACCAAAAAAAAAGTGCCAAAAAGAGGTCAGTTATTGAACATACAATTGATTTGTATTTTTTGGGTTTTGAATCATTAACTTTTTAAACTCTGAAATATTAGTATACTACCAAAAAAAGTCCACAAAGGAAAAACCTATCCTTTTTCAGGTTTTTCGAAATTTTATGCGCAGAATGGTGACCCCTTCTTTTCATCGAAAAGCCTTGGCCCTTTATCTGTGAAAAATTTTGTGTAATTCAGTTTTGTGGTAGGAATTTTTCTGAAAAAAATGTTGTCGATGGTTGTAAAGTTACGGATCTTTAGGGGATTCGTTGTGGTTCTTAGTGGCTGTGTAATTAGAGCTGTTGTAGAAGCCTGTTTTTAAATATATGAAATTATGGTTTCCTTTTTCCCCGACCTATCAAACTTCAAAGGGTGAAAAAAACCAACCCAGATTTTATACTTTTCAGTTTTAACTGGAAAGTGAAATAAAACTTGTTTTTTTTTTCAAAGTTCGCTTTGTCTCAGATTTTATTAATAATAATTTATGCCTATTAGGCCATTGTAAAAAATCTCAATTTATCTTTAAGTTTTAGTTAAAAAAAAAATGTGTCAAAAATTTTGCTATAATTATTTCTTTTAGTTTATGTTTAAATTTCATTTGAAGGTTGTAAAAAAAAAGATTTTTGATTTTGACTTTTTAACTCCGTGTAAATTGTTTCCAAACCCAGTAATTTTTTTAACAGTTGTTATTTCATTGCTCGTTATAAAAAAAAAAAAATTATAAAACATTGCGGTTATAAAAGCATTTTATTTTCTAGTTTTATACCAAAAAACCGCCGGCTAGTGGGGTTTTTTTAACCACATTTAATGCCAGTAATGGTAGTAAAAGGCTCAATAGTCCCCGCAGGGGCCGCAGGATTCCCCCAAAAAGCAGACTGAATTTTTAGAGACGACTTTTCAAAATTTAAACCCACCCAAATTTTTAAAATAAGCTATTTTTTCCCAAAAAAACTTATCCGTTAAAACAACTTATTTTCGTTGCTTTTCCAAACTTACAAAAAAAACGAAAAAGAAAAACTGAGAAAAATAAAAATCAAAAACGATTTATCAAGGTAAAAACCAAGATGTATTGTCGGATGGAGAAAAAGGAAAGAATGGTTTTTAAAAAACCTGCTCCCAGCATGGCTGGGGGAACACAGTTCCTCCCTTTGTTTGGGAGGAGCTAGTGACAGAGGTGGGGCTGGAACCCTACCTCGGAGGGGGGGTGTTTTAAGAAGATGGCTGACCACTGGTTCAGTTACATGACGGGGCTAGGTACGAAAGATAAAAAATTTTGTTCTTTATTTTAAAATTTTTAGTACTTTTTTTAGTTCACAATAACTTTAAAATACTTGTTTTTTAGTAGTGGTATTACTTAATTTCTAATTTTCGCTTTCAGAAAAATTTTTAGTAAATACTTTTAAAGTTATAGTGTTTTAAAATATTTTTTTAGTGTACCTGTACACCTGTTTTTTAAAAATTTTTAAATCGTAAAAATTAGTTCAAATTCAGTTTGTTTAGCTTTAATTAAACGTGGGGAGGAGTTCGCTCGGATCACATGGTCCAGTTTTTTTAATTTTTTCTGAAACTCTTACTAAAAAACTCTGTCTTCAGATGAGGGTAGGTAAAAAGATATCATTGAAAACAAAAAAATGGCTTCGAGAGAGATAAGGAGCTTCAATAAAAAACACCAGTAACACCGGTCCACAAGTGTTATCGGCGGCAAAAAGCCATCGCTTATCGTGCTTCCCCTTTCTCTTGATTCTTGTTTTAAAGGGTCAAAATTTGGCTATTTTACCCCCAGGTAGCTTTTTCTGCCCCAAAAACTCGATGGGGTTTTTTATGTTTCATTTTCACCTTTTTTCGTGTGCTGTGGTTAAAATTTAAATGTGGTGAACAAATTAAAGTAGCTGCAAACATGGAGTTCATGAAAATTCAACGAATTCGCAATTAAAACAAAATTGCTATTATTTAATTAACAAACCAAAGATTTTATAAAATAACTTTTTTTTTTAAAACGTTCAACCAAAACAGTCTCTTCAAGGAAAATAAAAATGGAAACTCGAATGAATTTGTTCGTATGGAAGAAACTTTCCACTCAGTGAACCAGTAAAAAACTCCACAGAATGAAAGAAAACGCTGTGCATACTAAAGCAGATTACTTCCCTCCAGTCTGGGACCCCTCGATAACAAAACCCAACCCCAGAACCCGATAAATCCAACTTCTCAAAGAACAAGCAGCTTTGCCTGTAACAAATGGACAATCGCTTACCCAGGCCATCAAAAGGCATTGTCCCCCCAAACCTGAAAGCTAAGATGGAGTTTTTTTTTTTTTTTTGTCTTGGTTGATAAAACCTGGAAAAAAATCATCAGCGATCCTTCATATAGTTTTACCCGAAAATTTCCGATGTTTTTTGAATATATTTTTTTTTTTTTTTTTTTTCAAAAGAAAATTGATTATCTTTAATGGGTATTTAAAGTTATCCCTGTTAAATGCCGTGTTTTAAATTACAGGTATTACTAATTAAAGGCCCATTTAAATGTATGTCCACACAACTTATTATTTGTACATTTTCAGCCACTCCGCTTTCCCACTTTGGGTTTTTTATATCAAGAGTAAAATTATAGTCAGAATGATTTTATTGATTTTTTGACAACCACAGAAAACCAGAACTTAATCGTCATCCCCGTCATGATAGAATGAAGTTTCTTATGGATCCCCCCCATCTAATTTATAAAATAATTTTTAAAATTGAACCCGATCAATTTGTTTTTCCCAGATTAGTAGTGATAAAACGGCTAACAAGGCATGTTTATAGGTAGGGGAATGGTTTGGCCTAAGACCCACCACGGAGTTAAACAATCAGCACAATATTAGTGTTTGGAAAATGACCCACTAGAACAAAAACGAGCCAGAGTAATGGAGCTTAAACTAGCCAAACGAAACTTATTGGAATTTGAGCAGATAAAATTTTAATTAACTTATTAATAAACAACGGCCCTACCCCTTTTGAGACTTTGAACCTACAAATGGCGAAGAATGAAGGCGCCCGATACCGGACTGGAACACTTCCATATATACAAAATATTTACGCGATTAAAAAAATTGTATTTTATCCAACCTAATCAGAAATTCTAACAGGTCATTGCCAAGCGATAATATCACGGGTAATAACTGTATGGGGGAAAAACGAGAAACCAGTCCACCAACGTTGCTCAGTAACAGCCTATTTGGCAAACAGTTTTTCCGCCAAACCACGAGGGAGCCCCACAAAAACCGGGGTCCAGGAAAGTTTTTACAATAAAACCGTTTTAAAGGAGGCCGGTCAAATGAGCGAAACTTGGGAAGTATTGCCAACGTGGCGAGTAAAGAGAAATTTGAAAGAAGAACCAAAAAGATTTTTGGAGGGAGTTTACAATTACTTCGAGCAACTCATTGAACCGAAAACGGTATAGACGAACGTACATTATCCACGGTATGAAAATTAAACACAGGTCACAGTCCCTAAGAACTGTTTGCCGCTCCATAATGTTTATGTTTTGAACTTTTCCCAAAATGTTGATCACATCATTATTGTTGGACCCCCCTCGCAGCCTGTTACAGTTGAAATGGAACAGGACCGCGCAACGCAAATAATGTTCCCTCTCCCTCTTGGCAATCCAACCGACACATTGGAAAAGTTTGGTGAAAAGGAAGGAAGCGAAGGTACAACCAAGGGGCTGTCTCCTTCCAACCGGCCAGTTACGGCCACAAAACCAGGCTGTTGTGGTTTTGGATTTCCCGGTTTCAGTTTCTGACGGGTGGTGGTCCACTGTTGGAAAGAGGGTTGATAGTTTATCCTGAGAAACTGGGGGGAAGATTAATTGATCTCTGCAGAATGAGCAGCTACGTGCAGAGAAAAGAAGGGTTGTGTGCATTTTTTTATTTTTCTGTAATTATTGTCTTGTTGTTTATCTTGCGATTCGGCCGATTCTGCCAATTCAATTGCTTTACTTAGATTTTGTATATAAATTAATGTAAGTTTGTGATTTGTACTCGGAATTGTCAGGGGTTTGTTATTATTGTTACTGCTTCATGTTGTGTTTTCGTTGGCTCGAGGATTTTATTTCTTTTGCAACAGTTTTTTTAAAACTATAGTTGTAAAAGGGGGGACTTCTTTAGATGCTGGGGACTATAGCTTTTTTTTCAATCAGGTAGCAATTGGGTGTGAAATGTGAACGACATAGAAAAGGGCCCTTAAAAATGTGTTGGAACCAAAACGCTCTGGGGGGACCCATCCTAGAAAAAACTACCTCAGCTGAAAAAAAAAACTGCTTTGGACGAGAAAGAAAGGTGGAAAGGAAAAAGAAGCTAAAAGGAGGGTATAAAGGAAGTTTGTAATCTTATTCTACCCTCTTGTTTGGCGGGTTGTTGTTCGCGGAATGTTTGAAAATGGTATTATAAAAAACACGTATTTTTTGTGGATTAAGGCCTGATCGGACATGAATAACTTTCCAGGCTGGGACCAAAAAAAAAAAGCTGGCCGCACATCAAAGCTAAAGAAGAAAGCAAAACGAAAAAAGCAGAGGAAGAGGCCCTGAAGGAAGAAAGCTTGAGGGAAAAGGAGGCGGCTGCTGCAGCTGCAGCTGCCGCAAGCTGAGGGAAGAGGAAAGAAAAATTAGGGGGACTATGATTGCAAGAGTGATAGGGAGGAAAAGTTGCCCTACTATTTTATTGATGGAAAGATTTTTACTTTTTTTTGCATCTTTGGCAGACTTTTATATGTTTGTGTTTTTTTGTATTTTAGTAGGAACAGAGAGGGGGGTATTCCTTAGGGATCAGGAATTTGCGATTGTAAACGGAAACATTTGTTTATATGTACAGTATTTACATTCTTTTCCTCACAATTGTGCATTTTGTTTTCAATCTGTTAATTCTGGGTTCATCTTTTTTGAGAATCGTAATTACTAAATTACTTGTTAGCATTTGTTTCTATTTTGTTTCGCTTCAAAAGATGTTGTTGGATTGTTCTTTCCGCTAAAAAAATATGTGATTTCACACTGGTTTTGATATTACAAATCTCCTTTTTTAGTTTAACCATATGTCCTGGCCACCTAACAAAAACACCATCTGAGTCCCAAAAAGGGGGAGGAAATTCCGGAAAAAGTAACCCCTCGAAAAAAAAAAGAGGGAGTTTTTTAGATTTCCCTCACCCCAAAAATTTTGGGTTTTGTCTGTATGAAAGAGCCGGAGAGAGAAAAAACCCATCAAACGCTCTGGACTTCCTGAAAGCAGGCCACCTCCATGGAGGGATCACAAGAGGAAGCAATGATGGTGGAAAACCTTGAGACTCGAAACTGCAAAGGAAGCTGAGAACGAAGCAACGAGGCAGTAGTTTCAGAGAAATGAGGTTACTTCAAAAAGCCCAAACTTTCAGGAGTTACGAGGGACCCCCTTTGAGGAGGGGAAAGGAGGGGGCTGAGAGTTTAGTTGGGCGGTCTCCACAACGTCAATTTGCTTTGAGTCGAGTGGGAGACAGATAGAAACTGTTTATTGTTTGTTATAGAATACTGTGGAATTTTTTGTATCAGACCTTTTGTTAATATTTAAAAGGGGGCGATATTTCAATCGCCAGTTTTTTTCGGTTCAGGTTATGGCTCCATTCAACAAAATGTTCGGAATAGTATGCTGATCTATCGGATACAGTATGGGACAAATATTTCTAGTCATGGTCCTTATAGGGGCCAAATTATTATGGGGACCTTAAATAAAAAGATTCGCTTTCCATAAAGTCCAGATTTTATTCACTATAATGGCATTAAGTTTTTTTTAATTTCAAAGTATCGGTCCCTGGTGGGACAAAAAGATTTTTTTCCGGTTTAAATGATGATTTTCCAGTTTTAAGCTTCGTTTTATTGAAAACGTTTTCTTTTTTATACGAAAACAATAGGGTTACTCTACTTCAACTAAAATATTTTCCTGGGCGCGGGGACCCTGGGGTTTTGTTTTATGTTGCGCGCATAGAATAAACGCGTTTGAAATTGTTTTGCCATGGGACGGACCACGATTCGGGGGACCACCCTCTAAAAATTTGATAATTTTAAGTTGTCTCAATGGCAAAACAAAACACGTGGCCAGCTTTCCGATTTGTTGATTGGAAAGAATAACTCCAATCCAACTAAAAAGTTTTTTCTTTCAAAAGGGTTACCATGGACAAAACATCCAGCTTTGTGAGCCCCACAGAGCTTTAAAAACTTCTCAATCAGACAGATTTGGAGGGGGGCTCCCCTCTGTATCCGGACAGGGACCTTACCTCTTTACTCTTATGGTAGGTTTTTAAAAGGGAATATTTATCATTTTTAAATTGAATTCGTTCCTTTGCCCGCATAAGTATAGCCAAACTTACTTAACTTAGTGAAAAATTCTCTCTTCAAAAAAAATTATGAAACTGGATTGAAAATCACGTTTTTTAAATGTATCTTTCGGTATTTTTTGCATTCAAAAATTTCCTGTTATTATTTATTGCAAACCTTCTCTGGCTGATAATTGATGAAACAGTTTTAGACTTTATCCCTATCAAAAGGCCTCTTTTTTTACATTACTAATTTCCTACATTTAATAAAATAACTCTCCGGTGATTATTGCATGCTTGATGAAAACAGTTTTCTGTTTTGGGAACTTATCGTTCTTATCCTATCGGAGCCTCAATTTCGGTTGACGGGGGGGGTATTATTTTTCGATCCATTATTTTACTAATTTACTTATCTGATAAATTGGGTTTTTAGCGAAACCCAGTGGTATTAATCCATCAATCCAAGCGCTTGTTTTTGTTGTTTGGTTGCGCTTACCTTGTGCCTATTCATTAACAAATTAAAGGGGGTCGTTTCACAATTGTCACGTATTAATTTATCACTGAGGGGGAGGGAGGAGGTTTCTAAATGATTTTGTGGATTTACCCTAGTGTAATTTTGGAATTACAATACTTCTACGTCAATATGTTTAAAATTGATTACCGGAGAGGGGAAGGGGGGAGTTTAAAATTGGCCAAAAAAGTGGAATACCGAAATCTGTGGAAAAGACGATTCCTCTAAATTTCGAGGGGGGAAGTAAAAGGACCGTAGTCACCATTTTGCTATAAAGGCAAAACGCTTACTATTTATTCCAATATTGCCGTTTACTGAGAGTTTGCACTTTGCCTACTTGATTTAAACCAGTTTTGTAGGAACTTTGATGTTTGTAAATTGTTAAAAAAGTGAGAGCAAAATATGAAAATAATTTAAACACAAAAAAAATTACTGCTACTCAGAAGGACAGAATAATTACTCCCTGCACATACAGACCACATACCAATTACTAATCGGTTATAATAATTACAGATGTGCGAAGAGTTACTGTGGGGCCTATGAAAGAGTCCCACATAGTTTTGACCGGGCGCCGTCCACTCTATACGGGGACCAGTTGCTTGGGGGGAGAATTTCCAGATTCCCCGGCTGGACGCAGAAGTGGGAGGGACCAAACATCACTGTGGTAGGTCCCTCTACGACCAAGCTGCAACCGAGGATCTCTTGCTTGGGACAAAGAAAAGTAAAAAGTAGCACGCCTGACCTAATGGCCCTCCCACCTATTTCTAAAACCACTTCCCCCCCTCTCCTCCGGGACTGCTTCTGATATACCATTATATGTTAAATGTTTTTACCTATAATTGCGTACGTTGTCAGGTTGTGGGTAGGACTTTATTGCGTGGGTTGGGCCAGTGAGCCAATTATGAGCAGTAATGTTTTGGTTTGGATTGGTTTGTTTTTATCAAGACTGAAAGAAGTCCTCACTTATATCAGGTTGACGTGTATTGCTGTGCCAAAAATGTTTGTCCAGAAATCTCAACTGCCAGAAGCCTAATCATGATATACTTAAGTGGGGGTGACAGAAGGAAAATTTCTCTGCGCTTTATTATCCTCTCTTGAAAACCTTTCAAATAATCTTCAGTCCGTCCGGAGGGTAAGTAAATGGGATTAATAAGGAAAAAATTTAATCTGCAAAATTGCAATGAGATTGTTCAAAAAAAATAGTACAGTTTTTATTAACAGGTCGAAACTGGTTTTTTTGCTCGGTTTTCGATTCAGCTGATTTTTAAAACAGATTTTCCTTTCTATTCCAGGGAATTACAGAACCCCTCCAATCTCCTCCCCCTGGAAGTGTTTACCAGGCCACCAGTTTTATATGGGGGCACAAGGCAAGCTCAAAGGCCCAAAACGGGGACTCGGGAGCTTGAGGGGATTGGAAAGCGCGTCTGGCGGTCAAGTTTTGTTTTGGTACAAAACGCCCTCTCTTCCTTGAAAGTAACCCAGTCAGGTACACCACAAGCACGTGGGGCGAGAACAGGAAAACCGGTTTTATCTTAGATAAAAATTCTTTTCGCCAGACAGCTGGGCTTGTGGCCCTCTTCACTAGGGACAATTCCTATGCCCACAATCTTCCACTAGATTGTCCATTGTTCGCTTTCCAATTTTTTCTAGCATATGGCAGAGGGAGTTAGAAAGGGGTTTAAGGAAAGTTGTCCTTTCCTGAACGGGGGGAGCACCAGGGGAACAAAAGGCCCCCCCACATCTCAGAGAAATATCCCAAACTTATTCGAGAAAAACCAGAGCCAAGAAAAGATTCCCTTTACTCGTCGTCAAGGTGGCATATAGGGCCCATTAATGCATGGTTGAATTTACTATCTTGATTTTCAACAAGTATCCCGTATTCGGGGGTTGAATATTTTTTCTATAGAACGGCTTTTCTTCCTAGACTGGGTTTTAATTTTTTCTTGTCTAGAAATTGAAAAAAGGTAAAATTCTAAGGGAATTATTTGGAATTCCCAGGAATTGCCCCCCTGGGTTTTTTTAGTAAAATTACATTATTGAAAGTTTTCCAGATAGTTTTGGGGCAGGGAGGGGCGTCCCCCCCTGGGTTTTCGGGCGCGTTATTTGGATGAAGCGAAACAAGTGGGACGCTTGAAGGGTAAACGACGGAATTGGGTTTTTTTTACCGTTCCCCACAAATATTAAAACTTTTCAGTTATTTAAAAAACACTTTTTTAAATTCTTTCCTTGCCCAAATTTTATGTTTAAAAATTCAAAAAATTTGATTTTCGACTTCAAGTTTGGGAATAAAAATCAAAAATTTCAATATATTTACCCCTTTAATTTTCCCCTTCAGAAAATCCGGAGGGATCCCTGAGCCCCAAAAACAAAAGCTACATAAAAGACCGACCCTTGGGATACATTGGAAAAAAAATTTTAAAATCAAACTTTTGAGGGGAAAAATATGTGATGAGGAGAACAAACTAAAAATCGTTTAATCCCAAATCTCCCATGTTATATTATTACCTTTGACCCTTGGTGTACCCACAAAAAATTTTAATCAGTTTTTTTTACTTTAAATTTTTTCTAAAGAATTGGAAAAAATTTAAATGAAATAAAGGAAAAAGTAAAATTTTTAAATTCGGGGAACACCATTCTAAAGTCAAAACAAGTGTTTTTCTTTAATGTTTCAGTTTTCCCTCCCTTGGATCCAAAAGCCCTTTTAGTACCGAAAAATTTTAGAAAATTTGGGTCATTAAATGGGATTTTTTAGGATTTTTTTTATTTAGACTACTTATCGAAAATTAACGTCCCCCCGAAAAAGTATATTTTTACTGAGGATTTGAGTTTGTCCAACAGGAAAATCCTTTAATACTGGAATTTTTCTTGGGAAAAATTTTTCAATATTAATTGAGGAAATGAACCTGTTTGTTCCTTTCTTGTATAACAATTGTGAATCAAATATTTGATGAGTTTTAAATTGTATTTATTACCCTAAGGTTTTTTATAATTTTTGAAATGGGAAAAATTTATAGTGTAAATACAAAGGAAAAAATAAAAGTTATTGAGTCCACCCCCCACTTTGTTTTTAACCGAAACTATTTTTTCAATTTCCATGTAGTAATACAAATAAAACTGAAAAAACCTGTCTGAAAAAAAAGGTGGGGCGCCCAGCAACCTTACTTTTGCCATGAAATCCTACATTATAAACCTTCCAACCTCAAACTCCAAAAAAAAAATTTCCTTCCCCCTGAAAACTAAATTAATACATCTTAAAAACTAGTGGCCTAGAGTCCCCACAAATAAAAAACAGACTAAATTTATAAGAAAAGTAATTAAATTACAAGTTTTTTGTTTTTTGTGGATCATCCCCAGAACCTACACTTTTAATCTAACAGAAGCTCGGGAGGCTTAAACTTAGTCCCAAACCCAACTGTACATTCTGTCGACCCATGTACCCTTCCCCCGGACAAACCCAAGCCTCATCGTTATCTTGAACAAATATTGTGTAAAATTGATTTTTAATGATAAATAAAACAGTTTATAAACTGTTTATACCTAACCAAAGTTCCCCCCAAACCCCTATCCTGAAAGTAAAAATTGTTAAATTTTCTGGTAATTCCCCTGGCCCTTCCAGTCGCCCCATCCAGGCCCACTGCCCTCACTTTAATTACTCTCAACAAAAGGGCGAAAACCCCAATAACCCCTGTTAGCAAGCCTTTCCCCTAAAAACGCCCCGCCTTTTTACCGTCAACAGGCCCCCGTTTGGACCTATTTCTAACAGAAGTGCCAATCAACAACAACAACCGTTCCCGCACACCCCTAATTCGTTATAACTTTATCGGTAGGCTGTCCCTGTTTGTCGCCTCAATAACCATATCCTTCCGGAACATATTCACTAGCCGCCAATTCCCCATTTTTCTAAAGGACTGGACGGTTTCCAATAACCCAAGAACCCAATTAGACACAAGGTTTTCCCCCCCTCCGAGTTTATCGGATAACAGAAGGAGACTCCAAATAATCAACCTGGACTCTACTCGCCAACATAAATTCCCCAAAAGAGAAGGAGCCCTAAACAAGTTTGGACCAAATACTGTTCCATTTCAGTAGTTGTTTTTATACTACCCACAAATTCGCCCAACTACTTTATTATTTATGCCGTAAATAGAAACATTGGGGGGATTTTGGACCGTCACCCTCCCCCCAAGACGGGGCCCGCAACTGTGTGAGGTGGTTTGTTAAAACTTTTGAACACGCTCCCCAGGGGTTCCCCCGGAGGTACCCCCCTTGCGATGCCCGACCCCTTTTGTTTCCTCCCTCCCCTACTCCCCACACTATTTAATAAAACACAAGTTCGTAATTTTTCCGTTTGTTGTCCCTCTTTCCCAAAGTTTTTTTGAACAAGTGGCTGTTAATAACCTTGAGCGCCCCGGCCTATTCTTGGAAACCCTTGTTTGGCCGCCTAAGATTTTTCATGTTTTTTCGGAAATCTAAAATTTTATTAAAAAATTTTGTTTGCCGTCCCGCACCCCCTCAAATGGTCCCCCCCCCACCCCCCACCCCCCCCCCCCTCCCCCCCTAAAGGGCCCTTTGGTAAAAACCGTGGGGGGAAAAAAATTTTTGGAATTACTACCAGTATATTTAAACCTTTGAAAAAACCGGAAAAATAATCAATTTCACGGCGCCCCCCCCACAAAACCCAACCATTTTTGGAAACCACCAATGAAAAACAAATTACTATTCCAAACTAAATATTCCCCTGACAGCCACAACAAGGCCACAATTTGTTCCCATGTCAAACCCCCACAACCTTTGGGGCCCCCCACCCCCTAATCAGCTTGAGCCCCTGAATTGAACAGCATAAAGCCCGTGGAAACCTAATAAATTGTTTCCCGTCCCACAAAGGATAAATACCGATGAGCGAAGATTTTCCCACTTCGCATAAGAGCCCCGTCCCCTCCCCCCCAACGAGCCGCCCTCTCCCTCTATCAAGGAAAATGGATTTGCCTAAAGTAAAACCAATCCCCACCGGTGGAGAAATAAAACGTCCCCCACCTAGGGTTTTTTCTTTTATTACAGTCACCCCACAAGTGGTTTATCAAGGTTGTGTCCACTGCCTAAATAAATGGGAGGAAGTCCCCCCACCCCCCACCTATTCCGATTTTGCCCAACATTACCTTGGAATTCCATGGTAGTTACAACCCCCCCACCCCCCACCAAGATGTGGGTTTTGTAAGTTAGGCTTGGATTGGTGAAAAGAAGTTTTTTATTTTAGTTAAGTCCCGCAACCATAAAATGTGGAAGACAGGGCAATTGTTTGAAAAGAAACGCACAGATAGATAGTCCACCCCCCCCCCCCATTTTATAAATAGTAGAGATTATTTTAATGTTATAAGGGTGTCCCCGGAAAGTAGTTTCGAATGAATACCTCGAAAAAAGCTAATCTGAGGATTGGACCATAGTTTAAGAAATTGGGTGACATTCTTTTGATCCCGTAGTGGAAAGCTAAGATTTAGGGGGGGGGGGCGAGGCCTTGGAAATTTTTTTGTTAATTTTTCGATGTGGAAACCGAGTTTTGAGTTTTCACCACCCCCATTAAATTTATTCCAAAACACACAAATGCAAACGAACAAAACATAAATAAATACAACAACGTTAAAAAAACTCCTTTTTTGAAAAACCCGATGGGATTAAGATCGGCAGAAAAAAGGCTGAATAAGGTGTTTTATAACCGAGAAAAACCCCCTATGATTAAACTCAATTACCAGCCGACAAACCAACCCTTGGGTTTGTAACAAATGACGTTTACCTGTACAAGTTTGGGTACACCAACACACAATCCACCGGGCCCCAAGTAACAAAAACCCAACAAAAGAGAAAAGGAGATTCTAGAAAGAGTTTTAAAATTACTGCCCTCCATTTGCCACCCTTCCTGATCAGACAGTACCCCAGTAAAAAAATGGATCGCCCCAGCCCCCTGTCCCCCCCCCCCTCGGTTATAATTAATTAAAAAAAATTACGTTATTTATAACGGGGAGCCAAAGCCGGCCCCCCCTGGGTTCACATCCACCTACACTCCCAACTTACTCAATCAAATTGGTTATAATAATATTTGTTTTGCGGTAGTGTAATTCCTTTATAATTTAACCTTTGCCATACAAATAGGTTTAACAAAATAAACTCTATTGCCGCTGCCGGGGTAAGGTAAGGAGGCCCTGGTTTATCTGTACAACCATCACTGGGCCCCCCCCCCCCCCCCAATTTTTGTGTGCCAATGCACCGAGTAACCCACCCACGTCCCAGAAATCTATTTGGCCTCTTATTAAAAGAGAAATAATGTTGTTTTTTGTTTGAAATTGTTTTGCAGCGGTAACGACGCGGTGCCCCCTTTGTGTTTCTGAGAAATGAAAAAAAGACCAGGTTTTTTTTTTGAACACTGCGGAGGGTTACCTTTTCATTAATTCACCCCACCACCGGGATAAATGCGATATTAAGAAATAATTTTCAAAGATTGTTTTACTCGACCACGATGCTTCAAACTGTTTTTTTTAGGGGTTTTTTATTTTGCCCGGAGTCCCCAACGGGGATGTGCCCGCCCCTTTTTTCAGGGAGTTTACATTTTGTTTTTTCCCTTTGTGCCTTGGAACAGTGGAGCCTTTTTTTTATTGCGAGCGAAAATAAGAAATAGAAACCCCCTACGAAAAGGCAACCAACTGGAAAAATCCCGTTCAACTTCATTGTCCGTAATTATATTTTGAAGGGCGAATTGGGATGAAAAAAAAGTTTCCAGTACCAATTGTTTTAAAAATCCCTTAATGGATATCCCCCTTATATGTTGTAACAGATGCCAATAAAAAAGATTTTCTAATTTTGACAATTCCAAGCCATTTCACATGGTTTTTCTATCGGTAAAAATGCAAGTACAGACACCCTAGCACGAATGTCGTGGGAGGTTATTATGTCGCGACGTTTTTTTTGCGCCTATCTATTTACAACGGTGGGGGCCCTGCCAAGGTGGGGGGGGCAAACAATCTTTTCTTCCTGGAAAAAATTCCTAGATGTTTGTTTCCCCCCTCCCTAAAGAAAATGCCCCCCACGTGCTTTTTGTCGAATAAGTTCGTAAGAGTTTACCCTGTTTTTGGCCCCACCCTGTTGGAAAGCGTCCCCCCGCGTGGCCCCCCGTCACCCAATAAATCTCCCCCAGACTCCTCGCATCGGTCCCCCACGCCCACCACCCCGTTTGCCCGTTGGCAAGGTGTAATGTTTTAAAAAAACTGTTGGTTTGCAAAAAACGGTGTGGGTTTTTACGTGATTAATAAATCCTTGAAATAAACCCGGCGCCACCATTTGGATTTGTAAGTCCCTTTTTCTTCTGTTATAGAAAAGTCCGGTAATAGCGTAGTAATTAATGATATATGTTTTTCCCCTTGTTGTGTTTTTAGTTTTTTGTTTTAATTGTCAAAAGAAAACGTGGACTAGTTAAAACACCGTCATTAAGAACGAGGTATAGCCTGAAAAACACTGTATAATTACTGGTGTAGAAAGCTTCGGAAGTCATGAAAAAAAGAGGAGGCAATGGTGGTGTAGAATGTTTGAAAAAAGATAGTAGTTTTTTGGATGGAAATCAAACATTTGGGGCCCACCCTGAAGATTTTTTCCAAACAATCCCTATAGGGAATTCCAATTTTGGCTCCCCGCCCTCCCCCCCCCTGAGATTTACATCAGTTGAATTTGCCAAAAAGGACAAAAATAAAGAGTTTTTTAATTTTTAAATCATTTTAAAGATTCACTGAACCCCGCCGTATGGTTGGGGAGAATTTAAAAACCTTTTTGTCCCAAAATTCCCCCCTTTGTTTTCGAAACAACAAAGGGTGTTAACTACGGCACAAGGTGGTTTGGGCCCCGGTGAAAACCTTTTTTTGTTTAGAAGGCTGAGCCAATTTTAGGTAAAAAATTTATATTAAGTTTTATTGTTTGTGGATGAGGAATAATGGAATCTTTTATTTACAACCTCTGGTGGGCCACTTATTTATAAGGAACCCGGACAACCCCGTTTTTAAACGGGGGCCCTTTTAAAATTTTCCATGTTTTAACTGTATATAGTTACCTAGTCTTTTTTTCCCCGTACTCTACCTATTGTTTTGGGGGGGCTCCTTAAATTTAAAAACGTTTTTTTTTGGCTTTTTTTTTTATCCTTTAAAGTCTATTGCATAATCCAACCCGGATTGTTTTGATTTTTAAATTTTATTGGGGCCGTAAAGCCGGTTGCCTTTGCTTTTTTAAAAAATTTTAAAAAACGTTAAAAAAAAAAATTAACAAAATTGGGGGCCCAAAGAAAAATTTTTGGAAAGGGGAAATTTGTTTTTATTTTTATAAACCACTTACAAAATTTTTGGCCAAACATTTTTTTCCCACTACTGAAAGTTTTTCCGTTTATTTTACCCCATAAAATAGCATTAAGGGGGCTGCTCCTTTTAAAAGAGTCAAAGGGGTTTGCCCGCTTTTTTCAGAAATTTTCCCGTACTTCTACTTTTTTCCCCCCCTGAAATTTGAAAAAAAATTTTTTCAGTTTTTGCTGGGGAAAAAATTTAAAAACGGTTTTTGAGATTAAAAAACCCCCACCCCACTTTTTAAATTTTAAAAAAGCATTTCCCCCTTTTAAAATGCTCTTTTGGGTTTTAAAAAGGGGGAACTTGTCAAAAAATTCGCTTTCAGTTCGTTAATTAAAATTTGAAAAGTTTTTTAAAACCAAATTTTTTTTTTACGGGGGAAAATTTTTTTAAAACAAAAAAAATTTGGGGCCCCAAAAACCCTAAAAAAAAAAAAAACCCCCCCAAAAAATTTGAAATTTTAAAAAAAAACCACCCCCCCTTTTTGGGTAAAACCCTTTTCCCCCCCCCCTTTTGGGGTTTCCCTTTTTTTTTTTTAACCCCCCCTTTTTTGGGGTCCCCTCCCCTTTCGGACTTTTTTTTTAAAGGGTCCGGGCCCCCCATTTTTTTTTTTCCCCTTTCCCACCCCAGAAAACCTCCCCCTACCTTATTCCTTTTGGGCCCCCCTTTTTAATTTTTTGGGGGCCTTTTTTTTAGGCCCCCTTTTTTGGGAAATTTTGGGGGAAAAAATTTTCCCCTTTCCCTTTTTTTTTTTTTAAAAAAATTTTTTTGGGGGGCCCCCCCCCGGGGGAATCCGGGGTTAAAAAAGCCCCCCCAAAACAAAAAAAAGGGGGGAAAAAATTTTAAGGTTTTAAAAAAACGAAAATTTTTTGGGAAAAACCAATGGCCCAAAATAAAAACAAAAAGGGGAAAAACCCAAAAAAAAAAAAGGTTTTAAAAATTTTTAAATTTTAATATTTTTGATTTTAAAAAACCCAAGGGGGAAAAAAAAAAAATTTTTTGGGAAATCCCAAAAATTTGGGGGGAAAAATTTTTAGTTTTTTTCCCTTTTTGAAAATTGGGGGGTTTTTAAAAATTTTTTTGTTTTTCCAGGGGGTTTTTAAAAAAAGCCCTTGGGGGGCCCCCCCCAAAAAAATTGTGGGCCCGGAAAAAAGAAGGGGGGGCCCCCAGGGGGTTTTTGGGGGCCCCCCCCCTTTTTTTGGGTCAAAACCCTTTTTACCCCGGAAGGGGGTTTTTTTTTTTAAAAAAATTTGGGCCCCCCCTTTTTTTTTTTCTTTT
>NW_026971919.1:0-18784 GCF_026151205.1 Bolinopsis microptera | reverse complement strand
ACCCCCTAACCCTAACCCTAACCCTAACCCTAACCCTAACCCTAAACCCTAACCCTAACCCTAACCCTAACCCTAACCCTAACCCTAACCCTAACCCTAACCCTAACCCTAACCCTAACCCTAACCCTAACCCTAACCCTAACCCTAACCCTAACCCTAACCCTAACCCTAACCCTAACCCTAACCCTAACCCTAACCCTAACCCTAACCCTAACCCTAACCCTAACCCTAACCCTAACCCTAACCCTAACCCTAACCCTAACCCTAACCCTAACCCTAACCCCTAACCCTAACCCTAACCCTCCTAACCCTAACCCTAACCCTAACCCTAACCCTAACCCCTAACCCAACCCTAACCCTAACCCTAACCCTAACCCTAACCCTAACCCTAACCCTAACCCTAACCCTAACCCTAACCCTAAACCCTAACCCTAACCCTAACCCTAACCCTAACCCTAACCCTAACCCTAACCCTAACCCTAACCCTAACCCTAACCCTAACCCTAACCCTAACCCTAACCCCTAACCCTAACCCTAACCCTAACCCTAACCCCTAACCCCTAACCCTAACCCTAACCCCTAACCCTAACCCAAACCCCTAACCCCTAACCCTAACCCTAACCTAACCCTAACCCTAACCCTAACCCCTAACCATACCCCACGTACTTTGAGCCGGCCTCACAAAGTACGATTTTCCGTCACCTGTGACCAGCACCCGTGGTATAATAAGCATGGAAAAATTTACTGCTATTGGCTGTTTGGAAATCGTACTTTTGAAGCCGGCTCAAAGTACGATATTAAAGGCTCGAGTACGATTTTTGAGGCTCAATTTAACATTTTTTGGGCCGAGTTCATATGACTTTTTCACGTGATATTAACCACATTTTCTCGTGGTTCCTTGTCACGTGGGGGGCTCAAAAGTACGGGGGGATCAGAGGCTCAAAGTACGTGTGTGCGTGTAATCTCACTGCTCATACTGCTGTTAGCCGTTACAATTTGGTCTTGGAAAATGGGATCCTGACCCAAAACTAGATTGGGACCATATCTTTGGACAGGAGGTGGTTATTTTACAAAAGATTTACTGCGTTATCATTGTATCAACGAGTACTTTCGAATGATATGATTTTTCAAGTTGTTTTGGGAAAAGGAGTTTTTTTTTAAAAACCCCTTAAATTTTTTTCCACTTTAAACCTTTGCCCCGGGGTTTTTTTCCCCCCAAAAAATTTTCCCTTCAAGGAAGCCTTTTTTTTCCCCCCAAATTTTTTTTTTGGGAATCATGGGGATTTGGGGGCCCGGGGTTTTTTTTTTACGGGTTTTTCGGGAAGGCTTTTTTTCAAATCCCTTTTTTTTTTGGGGGAAAAGGGTTGCCCCAGTTTTTTAAAGGAGATGAAAAACCCAATTCCGGGCCCCTTTTCCAAAAAAAATTTAAAACCCCCATACCCTTTCCCTTTTGGGAAACCCCCAATTTTTTTTTTTTTAAAAAAAAACAGCCCCAAAAAAAAGGGCCCCTTTAAAGTTTGGGGCCCCGGGAAAAGTTTTTTTTGGGGGAAAGGGATTTTTATAACTTTAAACAGGGAATTTGGGGAAAAAAAGGTGTTCCCCCCACGGGGGATTTTTCCCCCGGGGTTTTTGATTTCCCCGGGTTTTTAAGGGCCCAAAAACCAAATCCTTTTTAAAAGGAAAACCTTTTTTCTACAAATTTTTTTCTATCCAAAACAGGGGGGAAAACCTGGGGGGGAGGGAGGGGTGTTGGGGGGGCCGCTTTTTGGGGGGGGGGATTTTTTGCAATCCTTTTGGGAAACCCCCTTTCAAAATTTTTGGGTTTAAAAAAAGGGGGGGGAAGTTTAATTAATTTTATCCCCAAAAAATTTTTTTTTGGTTTACGTTTTTTTTTTAGGGGAGGGGCCTTTTTTTTTTTACCGGGGGGGGTTATTAAAAAAAACTTTTTCATTTTTGGGCAATATGGGGGGGCCGTTTTTTAACCCAAAAAAAACACGTTTTTTTTGGGCCAAAAAAATTTCGGGGGGGGTTTTTTTTGGCAAAATTTTAAAAACTTTAAAATTTAAAATGAAATAAAAAAACCTCGGCTTCCCTGAATACCTTTTTTGAGTTTAAAATTTTTTGGAAAGGTTTTATTTTTTTTTCCCCAATAGAAAGGGCCCTATTTTTTTTGGGATTTGGGTTTTTTCCGGGTCAATAAAAATTCCGGTTTTTTAAAGAGGGAAAAAAAAAAAATAACCCCTTTTTTTTTTCTTTGGGAAACCCCCTTCAAAAAAAAAAAAGGGCTAATTTGGGTTTTATTCGAAAAAAAAAATAAAATTTTTAATCGGCCCCAAATAGGGGAAAAGGGGGGGGGGGCCCTTTCAGATTTTAAAAATTTGTTTTTTAAAAAGAAAATATCTTTTAACCCAAAGGGTTTTCCATTTTTAAAAAAAAACGGGGTAAAACGGTAAGGGGGAAACCCCATTTGGGGCTTTTTAAAAAACCCATAACCAAGGTCGAAAAAAAAAAAATAACCGGGGACATTTTGGCCCCTTCTTTTGGGGACTCCCTTTGCGGTTTTCTTTCGGGGTGGGGGAAAGGGCCGGGAAAACCCCCTTTCCCCCCTCAAATAAAAACCCCGCTACCGGGAAAAAAAAAAACAAAACAAAAAAAATTTGGAGGGGGAGGGGGGGGGCAACCCCCCCAAAATTAAAGGGGGACGGATGGTTTCCCGGGAAAAGGGGGGAGGGGGAACCCCCCTTTGGGGGCAAAACCCCTTTTAGGGGGCCCCCAAAAGCCCCGGCCCCTAAAAGGAAGAAAAAGGGGGGTTACTGGGCCCCACCCGGGCCCCAAAGAATTTTTATTAAAAAAAAAAACAGAATCCCCAATGGGGGGGGAACCCCGGCTTCCAAAAATTTTTCCCCCAATCCAGAAAAAAATTTAATTGAAAAACTTTTTTTTTTTTTTTTTTACTTTTTTTGGAACTTTGGAAACCCCCCCTTTTTTCCCTTTTCCCCTTTGTAAAGCCCCATTTTTAAACAAAAAAGCTCTAAAAAACCCCCTTAAAGCCCCAAAAAAACCCATTGAATCAAAAAAACTTTTTTTTGGGAATTTTTTGGGGGGTTTCCCCGGGGGACCCCCCACATTCCTGGTTTTTCGTTGGCACCCCCCCCTTTACGGGGGGCCCAAGGGGGGCCAGCCCCTATTTTTCCCCTTTCCACCCCCGGGTTTTTAGGTGGGGAGGGGGTTTTCCAAAAAAGAAGGGGGGGGGTTCCCCGGGCCCCTAAAGCCCCTTTTCCCCAAAAAACAAAATTCCCGGGGAAAACCCCCCTTTGGATTCTTTTTTTCCCACCCCCAAAACCCCCGGGGGGGGCCGGGTTTTTTTTTAAAATTTGTTTAGGTTTAAAAATTTTAGAAAAGGAAAAATTCAAAACTTCCGGGTTTGTTTTTTTTGGGCCCCCCAAATGCCCCCCCAAAATGGGGGGGTTGGGGAAAGGGGGGGAAGAGGGGAAAAAGTTTTAAAGTTTTTTTTAAGGTTTATTTCACAGTTATTTTTTTGGAAGGGGGGCTTAACCTTTTCGCCCCCGGGAAAATTTCAATTTAAAACTGGCTGGGGGCGTTTTTTTAAATGAAAAAATTTAAATTTTTTCCCGGGAAAAGTTTAGGGGAAAGGGGGAAAAACCCGGCCCCAACGGTGGGGGAACCCACCCCCATAGTTTTTATCAAAATGGCAAAAGGGGGGGAAAAAACCCCCTTGGGGGGATTTTTTCCGGGGGGACGAACCCAAACTTGTCCCCTTGGGGGGGAAAAATTCTTTTTTCGGCACAAAAAAAACCCCAAATTCCAAACCAAAGGGGAACCATGGGGGGGGCCCCCCCCAAAAGGGGGGGTTTTTTCCAACCGTAAAACCCGGGGAAATTGGGAACCCCAACCCGGGAAATTGGGGGAAAAGGGGTTTTTCTTTTCCCGGGGTTTAAAATTTTTTTGGGGAGGGTTTTGGGGGTTTATGGTCGGGGGGGGGGCCCCAAGAAAACCCGGGTTTCCGACCATTTTTTTTTTCTGGGGACGGGCGGGAAAAAATAAAAAATTTTTTCCGGGGCCCCATTTTGGGGAACAAAGGACCCAAGGGAAAAAAGGGGGGGCCCAAAATGGGGCCCCGGGGCCCTTTTGGGGAAGGGGGGCCCTGGGGGAAAATTCCAAAAAACAAGGGGTTTAACGGGGATTTAAAAATGGGGGTTTCTTAAAAAAAACCGTTTTTGGGAAAAATTTGGGGGGGGGATGGGGAAGGGGGGGCCCTTTCGGGAAATTAAGTGGGGCTTTAATTTTTAAAGTAAAAACCCCGTCACTGATTTTTTCCAAAAGGGAAAGGGGGTTTTTGGGGGAAAAAAAGCCCCCCGGGGAAAGGGGAAAAAAGGGGGAAACCCCCCTTTTTTCCAGGGAAAAAAGGGAAACCAAGGGGGAATTTTTTTGGTTTTTCAGGGGGGGCCAAAATTTTTTTAAAGGGGGGCAAAGCCCAAAAAACCCTCGGGGAGCCAAAAGGGGGGCCCAAGAAAGGGGGGGGGGTTTTTTCTTAAATTTAAAAAAAGTTAGTCAAGAAAACCCGGGGGCCCCAAGCTGGGGCCCGAAACAAAAAAAAGGGGGCGGGTTAAATTTAGTTTACGGGACCTTGGGGGGAAAGCGGGCGAAAAAAAAATTTTTCACCCGGGCGTGGGGGAAAATGGGAAAAAAAACAAGAAAAACCCCCGGGGTAAAAAAAAACAAAAAAGTTTTCAAAAACTTTTTTTCCCGGGGGGGGGGAAAAAAGGGGGACGGGGGGGAAAAAAGGGACCCAACGGTTTCCCCCCCCAAGCAGGGGGGGATAGGGGGAAAAAAGGAAACCCCAACTTTTAATAAAAATTTTCCCAAAACCCCCTTTTTAAAAAATTTGTCGCCCCTTGCCAAAACCCTTAAATCCCATTTTCCCCCCCCCAACCCCCCCTTTTTTAAACCTCCTTTTTTGTTGGGGGAATGGACCCCCCCCCCCGGGGAAAACCCGGGGTTTAAAGTTTATTTTCCCGGGGGCAAACCCTTTAAAAAAACAAAAAAACCCCCAGGGAGTGGAGGGGGTTTAAACTAACGGGGGCAAAAAAAAGGGTAGGGGTGGGGGGATTTTCCCTTTCCCTTATTTTGTTTCAATTTTAAGATTTGGCCCTTATTAAAGGGAAATTTGGGGGGAAAAAAAGGAGCCCCTTTTTTTCCCTTTAAAGGGAATTGGGGTTTTTAAAGGGGGGGCTTTGGATTTTTTGGTTTTTTTTTGGGGGAAAAAAAAGGGAAAGGAACCCCTTTCCGGGTCGGGGGGGAAAAAAAAAACAGGGGGGGTTCCCCTTTAAAAGGGCCCCTTCCGGGCCCAATCCAACCCCTTTTTTTTGTTTGGTTTTCTTTTTAAAAGCGGTTTCCCCCGGGCTGGTTTAATGGGGGGTTGGTCCCCTTCGGGGGAAAAATCAGTGGGGGATTTTGGGACAGAAAAACCCCCCTTAATGAAAATTTAAATCAAAAATTTTTTTTCCTCTCCGAACTTTTTAATTAAAAAAAACTGTTTTTTTTGGATTTTAAAACCCCTTTTTCCCCTTTTCCCTTTAAATTTTTTTTGGGGGGATTTTTCAAGGCAGTTTTTCCGTTTTTTAAATCAGGGGGGGGGGCCCTTTTTTTTTGGGGGCCCGTTAAAAAGGGCCCCCATTTTGGGGGGGGTTTTTGGCCTAAAAAAATTTTTTTTCCCAAGAAAAAATTTTAAATCTTTTTTTTTTGGGGGGGTTTTTTAAACCTGAATTCCCCGTGAGGGTTTTTTTGGGGGAGCGGGGCCCGGGGAAAACGGGTTTTGGGTTTGTTTAAAACTTCGGGGGACGGGGGTTCCAAGGGTAAACTTTTCAAGGAAATTTCCCGTTTTTAAAATTTCCGGTTTAAAAAAACTTTTTTCTGGAAAATTTTTCCGGTTTTGAGCCCAAAACCAAAAGGAATAAATTCATTTAAAGGGGCCGGCCGGGGGGCGCAAAAAAGGGGAAATTTAAAGGGACGGTCGAGGGAAAAAAAGGCCCCAATTCGGGGACCCCTAAAAATTAAAATTTGCGGGGAGGGGGACCTAAATTTTTAGGGGGAAAAAACCCCCGGGGAAAAAAAGGGCCTACAGGGGAAACCCCAAAACCCTGATCTATTAGTTTCTTTTTTCCAAGGCCCAAAGGGCCGGGCCCCCAAAAAATAAAAAAAAAAAAAGGGCCCCAAAATTTGAAAAGGGGCTGAAAGGGGCAAGGGGGCCCCCCCCCGGGGCAAACCCTTTTTCCTTAAAGGGGAATAAATTTTTATTAAACCCCTTTTTTTGGGGTTGAGGGGAAAAAAACCCTTTTCCCCCCGGGGGGCAGGTTTTAGAAAAAATTTTTGTCAAAACCCTTGGGGGCAAACTTTTCAGGGGGGGAAAGGGGGGAACAATCAACGGGAAGTTTTTTGGGAGGGCCCCGTATCCAAAAAGGAAAAAGGGGGCCCCCCTTTTTCTTTTAAAGGCCCCTGGAAAAAAAAATTTTTGGGGAAAAAAACCCAAAAAATTTTTAAGGGGGGGGATTTAAAAAACCAAAAAATTTGGGGGAAAATTAATTAGGGCCCCCCTTTTCCCTTTAAAACCAAATTTTTTTTTTGTTTTGGAGTTTAAATTTTTTTCGGGGAAAAACCCCCCCAAAAAAAGGGGCGGGAGGGAAACGGCCTTTCGGGTTTTTTTCCCATAAAAACCTCCTTGAGAAAGGGTAACTTTTGGGTTTTAAAATGGTTTCCTTTTCATGGGGGGAAACAAGGGACAAAGGGTTCTCGGGGAAGGGTTTGGCATCAAGCCCCCCGGGTTTGGGGGGGGGATTTTCTTTAAATTGGGTTTGCCCACCCCCTAGGGTTTGGTTTTTGGGGCCCTTTTATTTTTTTAAGAATTTCCCCCTCTCGGGCCTTACCGATTTTTCCCCTTTTTGAACGGGAAAACCCCAAAATTATGGAAAAAGGGCCCAAGGGGGCCCGGGGGAACCCCCCTTTAAAAAAAATTTTGGGAAATTTTCCGGGGCGTACTCGAATTTTTGCTCCCCTAATTTTTTTAAAACCAGGGGTTTTTAAAAAAACATGGGGGCCCCCAAGGGGGGACAAAAAAACAAAAAAGTTTTGGGGGCTCCCAAAAAAACCGGGGGTTTACATTTGGGGGGGGGAAAATTTTTTTTTTAAGGGCCGGGGCCCAAAAACCGGGGGATTGGGGGTTTGTTTGGCGGGCCCCAACCCCCCCAAAAGGGGCCCTTGGGGGGGAAGGGAACCCTTTACCAGGGAAAACCCCATAAAAATTTAAAAATTTTTTTCCAAATTTTTTAAAGGGGGTTCCGGTGACCCAGGGCGCCCCCCCGCGGGCCCCAAATGGGGTTAAAAAAAAATTTAAAAAAAAAAAAGGGTTAAAAAAATTGGGTTTTCACCCCTGCCCCCTTTTCATCCCAAAAAAAAAAACCAAGAAAAATTTTCCCTTTGTATTTTAAAAATAAAATATATTTATATAAAGTTAGAAATAACACATTGGTGTCAATGGTCAAATGTTTTGAAAAGTCTAAAAAAAGCGGATTCATTTATCTAATAGGTTAGCAACCAAATTGGTTAAATAACTTTGAACTAGTTCATAGTTCTATAAATACCTAAATAATCGATTGTCTGTGCCTTGAAGCACTAAGTTTTAATACTCTCAACAGTACTATATATCACGTTCATTGTTATATATAATAATGAACGTGATCTGAAGTGTCACTAAAGCTCTTCAGTTCAACGTAACTAACGTCTTTAGGAACAAAGTTTGGGTTCACATAAACGGACACTCTGTGTTTGTTAGGTACAGCTGGAGGTGGTCTTCTTGGAAAATGACGAGAGTTTTCGAAGCTGCCTATAGGAACTCTCGGACGAGGCATCGGCTCCAGTTCCCAGGGTTGTCGGTCTTCATCTCCGATATATTCCGCCATTAACGTATCTGAGTAAAAAGGAGAATACTAGTATTTCTCGGGGGATGAAAACGATACCAATCGTAATTCGTACTATTATTCTAGTGATTATCTCATATTTTTGTTTCATTGATGGACTTGATGGATAACTTCTACTTTAAGTTAAAGTATAAAAGGCTAAATAAAAAGACAACCAACCTGACTGTATTAGGTAACCTAAATATAATTCCTTTTCTGGCAACAGATATCTGTCTGCTGTCTAGTTTCCCAGCGAGGAAGGGCCTTGGCTGGCCGGAACCGGCTGATTAAGTACAGGCAAAGTGACTGAGCTGTCGGCAGATTGTGGCTTCTCGGCATTAGGGACACCGGCTCCTGTCTGCGACCGGAGATTCGGCGAGAAGTAAGAGTTCTGGTAGAAAGGTTGGTAGAATGCCAGTGGTACACTCCTTCCATACGAGAATGGAGCTGTAAATCCGGATGCAGGTGACTGTACTCCTTGAGCAAAATTAGGGGAGTAGGGAGGGAAAAACTCGGAGAGGGGGGTTGAGGGTAAGCTGTGGTACTGGTAGTCTGAGAAGGGTGTAGAGGGTTGGCTGTGGTACAGGTAACCTGGAGGGTAGAGAGGCGTTGAGGGTTGACTGGGGATGAGGTAGGATGGAGAGTACATGTTGCAGGGTGCTGCATGGTTAGCTTCCGTAACTTGCTCCAGATTGAGATTAAGTCTGAGCTTATTTACTCCACGATCCGACAGCAAACTGTCTTAGAGTATAGCACTAAGTTTTAATACTCTCAACAGTACTATATATCACGTTCATTGTTATATATAATAATGAACGTGATCTGAAGTGTCACTAAAGCTCTTCAGTTCAACGTAACTAACGTCTTTAGGAACAAAGTTTGGGTTCACATAAACGGACACTCTGTGTTTGTTAGGTACAGCTGGAGGTGGTCTTCTTGGAAAATGACGAGAGTTGTCGAAAGAGAAGGAAGTTTCCACAAAGAGATGCGGGACTAATCTCACAATCTTCACTGTCACTCGCAGATCCAATAATACCTGTTTGACTGTCACAGATCCGGACCACACAGAGTAACTACTGACAACTAACGACGACTCAGACCGTCCTAAAGAGTAGGCAGCATTGTTAACAAGACCTCTTGCTAGAGATGATCCTCCGGCTAGAGATGATCCTCCAACTGAGCTAGCAGCATAGGAGGGGTTCAGGAATAAACCAACTGAACTGTCAGTGTCGGAGGTCTCGCTGTAGCTCGAGTTGAGAGTGAAGCTGCCTATAGGAACTCTCGGACGAGGCATCGGCTCCAGTTCCCAGGGTTGTCGGTCTTCATCTCCGATATATTCCGCCATTAACGTATCTGAGTAAAAAGGAGAATACTAGTATTTCTCGGGTGATGAAAACGATACCAATCGTAATTCGTACTATTATTCTAGCGATTATCTCATATTTTTTTGTTTCATTGATGGACTTGATGGATAACTTCTACTTTAAGTTAAAGTATAAAAGGCTAAATAAAAAGACAACCAACCTGACTGTATTAGGTAACCTAAATATAATTCCTTTTCTGGCAACAGATATCTGTCTGCTGTCTAGTTTCCCAGCGAGGAAGGGCCTTGGCTGGCCGGAACCGGCTGATTAAGTACAGGCAAAGTGACTGAGCTGTCGGCAGATTGTGGCTTCTCGGCATTAGGGACACCGGCTCCTGTCTGCGAGCGGAAATTCGGCGAGAAGTAAGAGTTCTGGTAGAAAGGTTGGTAGAATGCCAGTGGTACACTCCTTCCATACGAGAATGGAGCTGTAAATCCGGATGCAGGTGACTGTACTCCTTGAGCAAAATTAGGGGAGTAGGGAGGGAAAAACTCGGAGAGGGGGGTTGAGGGTAAGCTGTGGTACTGGTAGTCTGAGAAGGGTGTAGAGGGTTGGCTGTGGTACAGGTAACCTGGAGGGTAGAGAGGCGTTGAGGGTTGACTGGGGATGAGGTAGGATGGAGAGTACATGTTGCAGGGTGCTGCATGGTTAGCTTCCGTAACTTGCTCCAGATTGAGATTAAGTCTGAGCTTATTTACTCCACGATCCGACAGCAAACTCTGGATCCTGCCACCCTCTGGTGGTTCGGGATACATGGTTGTGGAGGTTGATTTAGTGACAACTGGTGTAGGAGTGTGGTCTTGGGACGGGTAACCCCTACTTGCCAGATCTGGGGAGGCGCTGCACTCTAGAGCGTGGCTGGCAGTTGGCTGTTGTTTCACCACCAGGACCTCTTTTCTTCGTATGCGAATGGCAGGTATGATCAGCAACTTTCTACCGAACTTGGATTCAATGTTCTCCTGAGCTAGCAGTCTCTTAGCTTCATTTTCGCTTCTAAAATCCACGAAACAATATCCCTTACTGCACCCATCAACGTCCCGTATTACCTTTATGTCCTCTGGGTAGAATTTGTAATGTCTCATGATCGTACACACGTCGTATTCCGCCATCCGTGTGTGAAGGTTGCCAATGAAGACTCTGTTCGAGTATTGCACCCCTGTCTTGACAACCTGTTGGTCGTAATCTGAAAAATTTAATTACAGTCAGATAATCTGTGGAAGCATTCTGTCAAAGTTAACAAGTTCTTGCATAAGAATAAAAATATAAATTTTAAAATTGACTCATATAAATTCAATCAACGAATAAAACGAGTGTCTTTTTTGAGGAGCAAACAGTTTTTACCTCTGGATCCTTCCGGCGGCGCCTGATAAAACACCAAGTGAGAAAAATAATGACAGGGGTAGCAACAATACAACACGCCAGGAAAATGAGTAGGATCTTTTCCAGGTCATCTTTCTTAGGTGTTGGGTTAGTTGTCTTGAAGGGATCTGAAATGAGGAATTGTGGTGATGTCGAAATTAACTGCAATTATTGTAATCAGATGAACAGTAAGATTTGTCTTACCCTCAACTGTTAGATCTTGCACCGACAACAGGGCACACCTCCTTCGCTTATTTGTTGCCAAGCGTAACTGAGCCTCTGTTGCCTCCCTGTACAGTCCTTGCTGAGCACTCATGTCACGAAAAATATGAGTCATCGTGATATTGCTGACCCCAGTCTGGAAGGCTGCAAATTTTCACATGCCAAATTCACAAGATTCTTAAAGAGTTGTGCGAGATGACGATGCAGAGAGGCTGCAGAATTATGAGGACTACCAGATCCTGGTGGAACCTAAGCGATCCATGATATCACGACAGGCCCTATGTGTGTTGTTCGTGACAATCTAGTCCAAATCCGGTGTTTCTATCGAATAAGAAGTTTCGAAGGTAGAATCTACAACTTTGATCAACAAATCAAACTAGTAGCTCGTCGGCTACTTGACAGTGTTCTCGGCAGCGGTAACTTTTGTAACCGTAACCTAAAAAGCTACTCAAAGAACTAATTTTACTCTAACGGGGCAGGCAAAAACTACCAGCACTGCGTCACTTGGCATCACATGGCGAACCACGTGATACCGCGCGGCCCAGTCTGTCCAATAACTTAACCTAACTAACTAACCTGACTAAACTAACACGTGTCTTCCTCCGCAAAACCATCCAAAACTATTACACTAATCTTACACTAAAATCCAACGGCTTTTTTACAATAAACTAGAATATCCTAAAAAGATCACTACGCTAAAAACCTGCTGTAAACAGCTTACTATATTACACTAATTTTAGAAAATAGATGTTGGTAGTCGGTGTTGCCCCAAACCCCCCACCCCCTCCCCACTTACTTGACTCTAGAATGCGAGTTGTTGTGATCATCATGGAGGTTGTCTCCTCCGGTAATATTGTTGAGTCAGTCAATCTCACCATCCTCGGTGAAGTGAAGTGGGATTCGTGGTCATTAAACTGCTGAACGGGAAGGGCCCCGAGCTCGGCACGCCGAGTTGTTCACTTGAAGAGCTGTACCCTGTAACGCTCTCAAATCGGAACTTTTGAACAGCGACTTCCAGTCTGTGAAGTTCCTTCTGTAAACATAATCTCCGATAAAATTTCGAACACAACGACACACTTCCCGCATCGCACCTCGTCCTGAAACGTACAATTACAAGACGTAAAAAATGTACAATTACAAGACGTAAAAAATATATTACAATCACATCAAGATTTAATTTTAGCGAAACTTAAACCAACGAACAAGGTTAGTTGAGCACAACGCTCCAAGTGGATGATTGTGCAATAATGGCATTGACGGCACCTACCAGGAAGGATATTCTCTGATTCTTATATAACAGATTCCAGTATATCCCTTCAGCGTCCAGACACGATCCGACCACTTTTCGGAGTTTCCTTTTGTAGCAATTGCTGGGCGAGCTACAACCTGAGATAGAAAAAGTTACATTTGTATCAAATCTCTCTGGAGTTTACAGATACGAAGTGTAATTCATCTGCATGCATTTAATCAAAGAAATGCATTTAATTAAAGAAATAAGAAAATCGATAAGTTTAAACACGGATTTCGAACGAGCGAAGACTCACCAAAATCAAAGTTTCTCCAATTCAAAATGGTACTAATGTTTTTCTTGAGGGCATCTTTTTGGTCGATAAGCTTCTGCACTAAATGATCAGCATGAAATGAATGATCTTCCTGCTGAAAATGACCAGCCATATGCTTCACTAGGGGACAGTTCCACTGGTAAACGATGTAGCTCTTCCCTGGCGGATCTTTGTAAAGTGCTCAGCAGCTTCTTCAATTCTTCTCTTAGCTCTCTCCACATCTTCAGGGTATCCGGAAATAGTGAACACTGAAAAATTCCTTACTAAACAAAGGTTTTCAAAAGATTGGTTTCATTTTTCTATTGTTTAACTTAATTAAGGTTTGTTTTTGTTTACAATATGATATTTTATAAAGTTAAAGAACGCAGTTCAGTTACTCGAGCACATTGTCGTTTATAACACAGATATTAGAAATTCTAAAATCAATAGACAATAGTTCTACCCTAAGTGTGTATTAAAGATTGCACTAAATTAACTTTTGCACTTACCAGGTTCCTGATCTCTTGTAGGGGTTTGGATGTAAGTTTTGGTCGAGTACCTCAGCGACTTAATCTTGCAACCTGAAAATTGGTTGATGTTAATCCTTTCCCGACTTTTAGCTATTAGTAAAAGGGCAAGGAACAATAACACTCCACCTGAATTGCTCGACAACTATGAAGTGAAATTAGGCACAAACAAACCTTGCTTTCCGACGATCTCGGCGACATGTTCGGAGGTGGGAACACGAACTTGAATAGACTCCGTATCTCGATTCGACTTGGCTGCCTCCGTCATGAATCCCGAAAATCCGTCCAGAGAGCTTCCAGAGTTATTCATATTGGTCTCGTTGAGGCTCAATTTCCTCAAGTCAGGCAATTCGAAGTTCCTATCGAGAGATTTCTGAAAGTTGAGCAGCTCCTGAAGCGCGGACTGGTCGCTGAAGGTGTCAGCTTGTCCTTGACTCGAGCTTCCATACGGCATTGAGAACATGTTTTTAAACTATAAATAAAATATGATTATTAAACTCATGATATCACTTGGAAGAAGTATGAAAATTATCAAGATTGCGGCCTTCTTGATTGTGTATAACATTTGAAATCTTAGCAAAAAAGGCGACGTGTTCGACAAAACCATCGTTACATAAGCATGTAAGGTGATAAGATTTGCTAAGTCAAAATAATAAGAGAACACGAAGTGGCTTTAAAAAGTGTAACAGTTAACTTTATGCTTTTCTCGTCAAATGTGACGTGTGGTTTTCAGCAACAACAGTAAGAGCGAAAAGATTCCATAGAATTACAGCAACGCCCAGCGAGAATTCACATTATATGTACAATAGAAATAGTATAATTCTAAAACAAGGAGGATGAAATCTTAAAATCTCGTTCATATTTTTGATTAGATGTGTACACATTTAACATTTAAATTATTTACGTTCGTAGAATTTTGAATTTTTTCGTATCTAAAGAAATCTGAAATTCCAAATTGTTGAGATCACCTAGTGGATGTCGACCTGAAGAAACCTATGATGCCTCCTAAGGCACTGGATACCTTTCCCTCCATGCAGCCCTCTTCTGGAAGCAACAAGACATGGGGAAAACCTGATCCCAGTCTCTACAGCAGTTTCGGAAGCTTCAACACATCTCCTGAGCCTACAACTCAACTCAGTTCCAACTCTTACGACCCGACAAGAGTTGACTTGGACAGTGGATACAGCTCTCCTAACTTTGAAAACAGGAAAGATATCCAAGCCCTGAAAATGTTTATCGATTCCATTCAGCAGTCGATGAATGTCCAAAACAACAACAACCAGCATGTAGGAGGAAACTACCAGTCACCTTCAACTACAAACCAGCAACAACAGCAACAGGCTCCGTTCTTCCCAAATAGATGGTCACATTCTGGAGTCTTTTAGCTCATTTGAAGTTCCACTTCAAACCATGATTTTTAGACAGTTTGTTCTTTTTACCAACTGACAATATGACACTGTGAGTCTTTTGCAAGCAATTGCTCTTCCTTGAGAATTGAAGAACTTTTAATCGAATATTGGATTCCTCAATTTAAGATTTATTTTTCTACCAATACTATATTGTTGGTGAACTATACAATATTTTAGTTCTGAGTTTCTTCGGGATACACGTGGTCGCTTTTAACTTTGTGTTCGGCTATAATTCTATTTGCCAGTACCGAGATGGAGTGTGTTTTGAACCGACTGCCGTGTAGCCCGAGCATTTGTATTTAATAAATATGCTCGGAATGTTTGAGAATGTTTTAACTAATCATTGGATACTTTGAGAATCTTCTCGGTTTGTATCTTTCTTAGTGTCCATAATTATTGGGACAATCATTTATATGAAGATTAGGCTATTCGATTTAATTTGATCATATATATTATATATCGTACATATCAAGTATAATTCTTTAAAGCGTAGTTAGCAATCCAGGCAGATATATATTTGCAATACATCACAATATATAATACAGAAATTTTCTAAGCTAGACACTGCTAGTGGTACAACTTTAATTGCCCACTGCACCTGTATATCTTGAGTTCAAAAATTCGGCATAGTACTATATTTCGTTATAGTTTTAGCTATAAATTATGTGAAGCATTAAAATTTATGTCAGGGTTTATTTTTTGTATTTTCAGAGTAAGATTTCTTTAATTAAAATTTATACAAATTTATATAATTATACTATACATCACTATAACTAAGTGTCAATACCTACTAATATATCGGAATAGGAAGGATGTAAATTAATTTGTGTAGCATTTTTGATCAATACTAAGCAAATTTGATCTAGATTTTTCTCAAATCCTCTATGTTGAGAACGAGCATTGATAGCTCTACCATAATTGCGATTGTTTTTGTGATTTACTTATTTTAATGATTTCGGCACTTTTGACACACCATATGTTTGACACATCATAATATGTTTGATACATCATACCTTGGAAGGTCTAAATCAAAATACCGACGCGGTTTCAACGACAGTAAGTTGGATACACACAAATCAGAAGCTAGTTTACTTTCCAAACACTTGCTTACATGTCTCAATATTGCACACACAGTTTAATTTCTTACATTGCTGGAAATATTGCAAGATCTTTTGTAATCTACTCTAAATGTATCCTAAATTGCGGAGTTGCACCTGACAAATTTTGACTCAAATTTTCAGCGGATACAGGTCAGCTCGAAGGAGAGAACATGGTGTCATTCGGCAAATTTTAAGTCCTCGACATAAATCCAATTTTGGTATTTCTTAGACCTTACAAACTGTTTCTTCCAACTTACCTTCACTGGCCTATTTGCATTTTGTGTTAGATGTATTCGACTAATAAGTGAATCTTGAGGTTGATTATTATGTGTCTGTTATCTCCACCATGCATCTGATATCTTCATCGTTAAATTGAAGAAGTTAGGAAAGTTAAGGATTTTGTCTGACTTCGCTAGATTGAATGATTGTAATGATACTGGTTTACTTTCCTAAGTTCTATTTGTTTATGACAGGGATGACAATCTGCAAACACGCTTAAAAGAGCCTGATAATGAATATTTGATATTGTATTTGCGTATATAATATGATTAATAATTTTTAGTTTTTACATGGAATTTGGGTATCATGGAGTGATGATGCAAAGATGATATTTCCCGTATTTGTTAAAGACTGAAACATTATATTGGGTCTATTCGGGACTAATTAAAATGATCAGTATTGCCAATAGCAATCAATTAAATCGGAATCGATAAAATGTTTCTACTTCTTTGGTGTTAATTCTTCCGTTATCTCATTTTATAATGCGGAACTGGACTATTTGAATAGTAACTGTGGTGCTATCTGCATGAGTACAACATTAACGAGGTGTAACTCTAACTATTTACCTACTTTATCTACAGCGAGCCTTTACTCACTTTATAAACATTATTTCATAGTATTTACATTATTTCATAATATACACTGTTTATACTGTTTGCTACTTACCCCTTAATATTTGCCATAGATAAATTTTACCCAACCTGGGATCCGTTATATGGGAAAATGATAGAGATCTGGCGACTATTTTAGAGTGATATTTTTAGATCAGCCAAAAAATCGCCAAATAGACCTAGTCAGAAGTCATGGCTGAAAGCATGGGCGCCCAAAAATAGTCGCCGCCTACCCTATCTGGCAATGTGACTGTACCTCTTTATTTTATACTGTAGTTGTACCATGTATCATGATTATGGATGTTTTTATATTGTTTGTAAACATTGCTTATGGCTAATACTGGAATTTTTTAGCATCATTTTAGCCGTGTTTTGTTTTTTTGCCAACGGGAAAATTCAAAATGCCATTTCAATCAAGATAAAGTTTCTCAAATTAATCAAATTCTTCCCAGACCCAAACAATTTTGGTACATAATGATATTTACAGTAATTGGAGTAATTTATACGTTGACAGTAACAATTATTTGACAAATTATTAAAGCACCAATGTCGATTGAGTTGGTGGTAATTCTTGTTTTGTCTCTTGTGTATAAATTAAACTAATGTTTTCCATCATACTACTTTCCTGTTTTATTTCTCATAACACCATATAAAACCTCCACGTGTTGCTACACCATAACTGCAAAATATAAACTTCTCAGCCAAATTTTGTACCACAAATAGTGTTTATAATGTACAAAAAAGTGCAGTCTTCAAATCACCGGCTTGTTTAGCACAGGACTGGAATGTTGCGGCACAACTACTAGGATGTTATTGAGTCAAACCGGAAATCATCCAAAAAAGTCTGGTACATTAAGAAATTAAACAGTGAACATTGCGGTTAGGTAGAAGAGACACTCCTTGACCAATTCAAGAACAAAAAAAGAGCTGTGGCCAGTATGTTTATCAATTTGCCAAGTAGGTCCCAGCTTTGCGTTTTCAGCAAACTATATTATCCTTAAACACTGATAATTATATTACTTTTAATTATAAGAAGACTAATCGGTATAAAATATACTAACTACTAAGTTATCAGCACACTATCAGCTCATGCCAATATCTCGAAAGTAGTTCAGCAGGCATATTTTAAGTTCAAACAATTCTAATTAAATGTCAAGGATGACAGGAATAATGAATATTTATGTGGAGGTTTTTATTTGCGCAAAATACATACCAGTACTGTTATATGAAATTCGGTAAAAACCCAAAATCGCCATATTCAGGTGCATTAAAAACTATGTTAAAATTGAGTTAGAGATGTCAAATTTTGCAAAGCAGCTACATATTTAGCAGTATCAGGAAATGAGTTTTCTGGAACCCCTGTTTTACAACTATGGGAAAAGTGAGTGACCGCTTTTATTCTCAATTTCCGGTATCATTTTGCATTTTCAGGCGGTTATTCAAATTAATATGGTTTCCTTTTGTTTGGGAAAAACAGACACTGGTAGCACCGCGGTCCAATCTACCCATGATTATGGGTTTTGGTCAAATATTATATTAGTCCCCTGCTACACGGCATGTAAACAGGGATTGGCTAGTTAGAGGCGGTCCGTGTAGGCCTTACACTGTGCTTTCAGCAATACTCATATATATTACAGTTGTAATGCGTGGCGTAAAGAATTTAAAAATGTTGATAGGCCAAATATTCAATTATGTATATAATAATTCAAAACTATTAATTAAATGTAAAAACAATACAAATTGAAAGATATTAGCAAATAGAAGTTTTTAAAATGGTTTTCAGTAAAAATGACCGTAACTGCCGCGCCGCGCAATTTTATATTTTTTTAAATTGTGTCAAAATTCACTGAAGATGACTTTTATGGCCAATAAAATGCTTGGAATCGATTTGTGACCACATTTTGACCTAACAGCGTAACTTTTGTTGCGAAAAGATACGCTTTTCGGTCGTTTTCCTTAAAAATTACCGTAACTGCCGCGCCGCGCAATTTGATATTTTTAATAATTGTGTCAAAATTCACTGAAGATGACTTTTATGGCCAATGAAAATGCTTGGGATCGATTTTTGACAACATTTTAACCTTACAGCGTACCTTTCGTTGCGAAAAATAAAAATAATAATGTCTGACAAAATTACAGCAAGATATTAACTAACGCATCTATAACTAATACACCAGGTTCATTAGAGTTATCAAATATTTTCAAAAAAATGACATATTTAGTATCCTCTTCTTCATCTCGAAGAGTAGAACAAGGTCCACGTAATCCCGGAATCGGACCATTAAGATATTAAAAAGTTATTTACAAAAAACTATTGAAATGGCCGCGCAGCAGCGAATATCTGCGCGTCGCGAAAAATTTTATCGAAAACCTTTTTTGGGGGTTTAACCATTTTGTTT
>NW_026971918.1:0-18897 GCF_026151205.1 Bolinopsis microptera | reverse complement strand
TTAAAATTTTTGCAAAACCCCCCCGGATTTCGAATTCTGTTACCAAATTTTCAACCCTCCCCCACACCCTCAAAAGAACCCCCATAGAACCCCCCCACCCCGGGTAAACCCCCTTTTACTTGGAAAAGGGGCCACCAAAAAAAAAACGAAGTGGCGTAAAAATGTTAAAAGGGCAAAACCCCCAAATCCCCCCCCAAGCTTTCCGACGGTTGTCTCCAGAAAAAATTTTAAAAATTTTTCAAACGGTAACCGTCTTTCACTTTTTTTGATGGGGGGCCCGTAAAACATTTTTTTCCCACCAAACGCCAAAACCAAGGGGCGGGGAAAAAATTTTCCCAGGGGGTATAATGAAGGCCCCCCCCTCTTGGGGGGGATTTTGTGGGTTTTAAAATTTAAATGCACGGGGGGCAATTAAAAAAACGGCCGAAAAGGGAAAAAAATGAAAAATTTAAGTGCCAAACGTGCAATTAAAAACGGCTGAAAAAAAACGGGGGCCCCCGGGGGGAAAAACAGGGAAAAAACACCCCGGGTTTTTTTTTTAAAATTTTAAACCTTTTTCCCCCCCCCCCAGGAGCCCCAACGACCCCCAAACAAATTTAAAAGGTTTTTTTTTTCCGGGTTTCCCCACCAACCTAGGGGGGCCCCGGGGGCCCCCCCACCATGGGGCCCCCGCCCACCAAACCCCCCCTCTGTCCTCAATTCCAACTTCAAAAAAACCAGGAGAGCATTTTGTCCCCCCCCTAAATCCCCCCAGGGGATGGGGGGGGGCAGATTTACGGGGTTTTTTTTTTGTGCTTGGAGGGGGGGGGAAGCCCCTAAAAGACACCCTGCCAAATCTTTTTTTATTCCCCCCCTTTTTTTTTTTTTTTTAAAAAAATTTCCCCACTTTTTTACTTGGTTGGGTTAGAAAGGGCTTTTAATTTTTTCTGGAATTTCAGCTGAAAATTTTCCAATCCGTATTTTGGCCCCCGGGGCATTTTGTGAGTAGTTTGTTTTAAAAACATGAAAGCTCGAGGAGTAGAAGCTTGAGGATAGGAAGGGTTTTTAAAACTTTGTCAACTTCCTCATTTTTTATAAAAACTTTTCCTCTTGTCATGCTCAAAATTTTAAAAAAAGTTTTTTCTTCGGGGCCCCTTATCACTCTCCCAAAAAAATCTCGAAACCCCCGTGCCCCCAAACCCACATTTTTTTAACCCCCTTTTAAAAAAAATTTTTTATACGTTTTGGGGGACTTTTTTGATTCAAAAAAAAATGGGGGTTCCCCTTTTTTCAGAGAGAAATTAAACAGAATTTCCCCAAAGGGGTTTTTTCCGTGGAAGGGTTAAAACAATTGGTGGGAAAAGGCCAAAACAGTTTTCACGCAAAATCTTAATGCCCCTTCGGTCAAGGCCACTGATCCCCCAATGGATTTTGTTAAAGGACATAACCACCTCGGATCACATTATGGGGCAATCTGGGTAGCCAAAGCATAATTTTTTAAATTCCTCCTTTCAACCAAAGTGTCGATGAAATTGAAACGTATTTCGCTGAAAGGTTTTGGTGGGGGAAGTCTTTGGCCACCCCTGGGAAAAGTAGGGGGTGGGATAACTGCCCCGTTTACATTGGTTTTGTAATTTTTGCGTATCTGATTGGGTAATTAATACTTAATCAAAGTTATGGTTCAATGTCTAAGCCTGAGAGCAGGAATTAGCCAAGTTCCAAGGGGGGTGGGTGGGTGGGTGTTTTTTCAAATTGTCCCCCCCCGCCGTCCTGGCCGTTTGTATCCCCGTCTTTTTAAACGCTCGACGGTAGCGTCAACCCCCTTTGTAAAAAAACAATACAAAAATGTTAATTATTATTTAGGGATAATGTAAGATAATCGTAAGGAATATTTAAAAAGTTGAAAAGCGCTTAACATTTTAAATCAAAGTTAATAAAAAGCCTAAGAGTGAAAGCCGACGCCCTGTAGGGTTTGTAAGAGCTATGGAGTTTGGGGAGCAATGTTCCCAACCTCCCAAATGGATACGCGGCGTGTACGGTGTCTCTATGGTCGGGGTATACTCTCTGGAAGAGTTGGGGCGGAGCGGGAGAGTGGGGGGAGTGCTACTGAGTCTGGTTCAATGTATCAGGGGGGGGGTCTGCGGGGGGGGGGGGGTGGCTCTGTAGTGGGGGGGGACAGGGACGCCCGACGTGGAGGAGCGATGGGTCCCGTGTCGTGGTGGTCTCTGTGGGTCGTAGGTGTGACAGTGTAGGTGGGTCGGGGGTCTCTGCGCGGGGGGGGCGCCACGGGGGGGATTATAGAGTTTATAATTTTGTTTCATAAAACCTATGATTTTATATACTTTTTTTCTAATTACACCCCTTAAAGTTCACTAATTGCTTTTTAAGTTAAACTTGGGTTTGGTTCTTTCCTCCTCCGACAGGTGTAACGCGGTGCTCAAGGACGGTGGTCCCCCTCCCCTTGCTCTAATGCCCGAGGGACTGAAAAACGATAACGAGTGTTGGACCACGAGTGTCCCCCCCTTACTATAGATCAACCTCCTCAGAATCTTTTAGGCCCTTGAAGTGGAATTGAAAATGCCCCCCCCCATGCCAAAACAACCCCGCTCAGCGAGTCCCCAACCTTGGGATTTTACCGGTGAAAAGAAAAATGAGAAAGCTTTCCAGGTGTTTATTTAAGGGCCCTAGTTTTTTTATAAAATGAAATTATCAATCTGCTTTGCTTGTAAAATTATGAAAAATCCAAGGCGCTTGAATGTATTCCTCTTAACGACAATTTAAAAATTTACCCAAATCCGTTGTTTTTTCAGGTGTTTCTGTAATAACATTCGGGTGAATACCTAGTAAAAACCGTGGGAAACCTTTTTGCTCCCTTCTCTGCTGTTCACCTAACGGCCCCCAAAATGCAAGCAAAATCCGTAGACTTCCCTTTTGGCTGTGTCAATGGCCCCCCATTATTGTAAAAAACGTATGTTGGATTCCCAGGATTTGTTGGCAAGCATGGGAAACCGGGAAAATCCAAGGGATGGGGGTTTTAGTGTACTTTTTTTTCCTGAGTAAATATTAGTGTTTTGAAACAAATATTTCCAGTCTCGAACTGTTTTTGGATGGTGTCACACTGTTTTTGAGTTGGGTTGGGTTAATCCTATTTATAATAACCCTGTGGGAACGTTTAATGAGAAGCCAGAAACAAAATTTATGCTCAATATTTTTTAAAACGGAGAAAAACCCATTTTTAAGTCCCCAAAGCTTTAGAAAAAATAAAATGGGCCCCCAACCAACTACCTTACCGTTATTCGAAAACGTTCGAATTTTAACAATTATTTTTTCCAACTTTCCGAGATTTTTGGAAACTCGATTGGAAATTATTTTAAAACAATTGGTCCCCCCCCGTAAAAAAAAGTGATTTAGAGTTTTAAAATAAGCGGTTTTCCGAACATACGATTCAATAGTTTGGACCCTATCCAAGACAAAAATTACTGGAAAAACCCTTGGTCCTCCTCCCCTCCCAGGTGTACAGGGTGTTGTGATCGGAAAATGGTTATGAGGGAAAACGTGTGGGCCCCGCCTACCCCCCCCTGTTTCAAAAACGGTGGCCAAGCTGCAAGCTGCCGGCCAAAAAAATGGGAAAAAACCCCATTCGACTGTACAACCCGCCCCCCCAAAAAAAAACCCACCCCCCCCGTCTGTGTTCTGGTCATCCCTTTCCTTCAAAAGGGAAAAAAACTGACTCAGAAAGGGGTAGGAGAAAAGTAACTTTGAGTAAAATAATTACTAAACCAGCGACTTAATAGCTTTTAGAATGTAAACAGCGATTTCTGTTTTCCATTTAAGTTGCATCCATTGGTGAAGCACTAGAATAAGACCCAACTTTTGCATATTAGAGGGGGTCCGCCTTTTACTTTTTAAAGTGGGCCGATTTATTTTTCGAAGCGTTTCCCCGCCCACAAAATTGCCCCCACAATTCCGTATGGTTGCCGTTGATGTCCTTGACACGAGCTTGAGATTATTTACATTATATATTTAATATATCCGGTGGGGGTGTAATTTATGTTAAAAAAGCCGTAAATACTTAAATTTTACTCTTCCAGAAATGTCCCTCCCTCCGAAAAAGTTACGAATTTCAACGCCCTGGGCCAAAAGTTCCCAACTGAAGTTTTAGTTAATAAACACTTTACGAGCACAAGAACTGACTATCCCCGAAGATGACAATCCCCCCCCCACCATCATGTTTTTAAACCAACCGACCGTCCACTTTTTTTACCGGGGGCTGGACCTCACCAAGATTGAAACGGGAAGAACGCCAGCCCCCGAAACCAGTTGATGTATCCAAAAAGTCCACCCCCACGTCCTCAAAAGATAGCGGTTTATTAGTGTGTTTGAAAACTGAATGTGATGTATTAACAGAGGCTTAGTAATTGTTTTTTATATTACTTAATCCTCGACCTCTTATGATTTTTATGTCCCCCCACCCCTCATTAGACCCACCACTAACTAAAACTAAATAAACGGTAACAAAAACCTTGTAAAACCTGTAAAACTGTCCCCCACCCCCCCCAACCGTCACCCTGTTGCGCAAATCCCCTCCCACTAGATACTTGCACTCCTGAAATACATCACAATAATTAATATCCCCCCTTTTTGTAGTTAATTTAACCTAGAAGCTTGTATTGTTTTGCCCCCCTTATTGCCCCCCCCCTCCCCTGGTAAAATTGCCCCTAGCCACTCCCTATAATTAGTGAGCAATTAAATTTTGTCCGGAACCATCAACATTGGGGTGGTGAATTACTTATTAAATCAACCATGTTAAACCTACCAGACCCCTAAAGCCTGGTAAAGCTCCCAACACGAATTCCCACCCCCCCCACACAGGCCAAACAGACCCAAACTGCCCCCCCTCTGAAAAAACCCCGACACTGGTAAAACATTCCCGGCCAAATTAATAACCGCGGGTATATCCCTTTGTGCCTTGTCTCCCCCGGGTTAAAAAAAACGTAAAGGCATTAGTACTTACTAAATAAAACCGAGATTCGAAATAAAACCTTAAATATTTCCAAATAATTCCAGTCAGTATCCTCCTGGGAAAATTTGTGACCAAATGACGTATGAGGACAATGAAAGCTGGGTGTATTTTATTGCCTAAAAGATCCCCGTATCCCCCCTGTTTTTAAACGATAACGACACAAAATACCACTACACCCCTTAGGCTGTAGTCTATTTTTCTGGAGACGTAACCAAGGGCAAGGTTTTTTTTCCTATGTTTCCTTTATTGGACGTCGGAAGGATAATTGAAGAGACCAGAATCCACCACTGGAACTCTGTGTTTGGGAGCGCTGGGGGAGTTGGAGGTTGGGTAATGAACCATCCGGCCCTTTTTCAGCTCTTCCCGCCCCTACACAAAGCAGCGATGGGCAAGATTTTTTTACGGGTGTTAAAATCCTAGGGTTATTGACATTATAAACTGAAAAAATAACTCCCCGCCTGGAAGGAATAAACCAAAAAAGCTTTTCCAACCATTGGGTGATAATCGTCCACGATCCGCCTGGATTGTGGGGGAGGGAAACGAGCCCGATATAAAACCCCCCTTAAACACTAGACATCCCAATACCAGGAAATTGTCAACCCGAGGGGTTAAAAACCCATGGATTCCTGAACCAGAGGAAATCCCCCAAGAAAATAAAGGTGGGTAAGATGGATACCTGGAAATAATCCCAGATGAAGATCCCTGATGAGAAATGTGGTAAATTTGAGGTGGATCCCCACTTGAAAATAAGTAAATAAAACCACAAGGCTCCCCCAAAAACCAATATCAGACAATAACTCTTACCCCCAACAGAACTCAAAGTTTTAAGGAAGCCAAACAAAGTCCCACCTTCCCGGGGGGGCCCCCCATCCCTTTTTTCATACTTCCCACTGAATTGGAGCGGCCCTGGCCGGGCCCCCCCACCTTTTTCATATGATTAACTGTATAGTTGAATAGGCGGTGGTTTAAGCCCGGTTTTTGCCCATTCGGCGTCAAAGATAGGGGGCGTTTATAAACAAAAACGAGGAAACAAAGAAGAGTTTTTTTTTGGTTGAAGGAAGTCCCAACAGAGAATTTGTGAAGTAAATTGGAAAATTAAACCCCCTTTCCATGCATTGAAAGGAAGGCTTTCGAAACTGCCATCCCAAAACCCGAAAGAAGTTAATACCATGTTGGGGACCTTTTGGGTGTGGGGATAAATTAGGGGTCCGTCCCAAGGATTTAATAGTAGAGGAGGAAGTCCCAAATTGTTTCAAAGTCCAGCCATAGGATATGGGGTTACAGTTTCCCGCGTCCGTGGGCGTGTATTGGGGGGGTGTTTTTTGGATGTTGGACACCCCAATGGTGAGGGTTGAAAAAATTTGTGTTTTGGGGGAAGAGAAATATAAAAGACGCATGAAATTTAATTAAAACCCCGGAGAGGGAAATTGATGATCCGAATATATAACGGCACCAAGTTTATTGAAAAGGTTAAATTTTTTTTTGTTTTTTTGGTTTTTAATTTTTTAAATTTGGAGTTTAAATAAAAATGGTTGCACGCTTGTTAGTATATCCAGATGGATTTTTTTATAAAAAAGACACCAGGCAGTCAATCCGTTCGTACATTTTAGTTTCCAATTTCCAGATCAGAAGATGAGGATCAACTTGAGCTCAAATCCGTTGCTTCACTTTTTTGTTTTTAATCATATCTTGAAATTTACATAATATAATATAAAATATATTGATGTTTATCACGTTTTACATGTTATATAACAAAGTTTTATCAAGGCTTGTACTCAGATGTTGAAGATGCATTCGTTCGAAATTTGACAATTTTTTATCGGATTTGTGATATTTTATTATTTCGCTTGGTCGACATAATTGTTGCCGATTTGTTAGTTTATATTCTTATATATCATAGATTTCTTATTATAGAGTTTTTCAAACTGAAGTACAAACGTCTAGCGCAAGATTAAGTGGCACTTTTTCATTTTATCGAGTAAATCGAGAGAGGATAAATTATTGCAAACCTTTGGCACCTGAGGTTAATTTTTTGAATACCATATTCAGTAAATGTAATTAGCGTGGTGTTTTAAGTTATTTATTATTTATAAGCTGAATCAGCTCACTTCAACGTTAATTCTACAAAATGGTAAACAGTTAGCGAACAAAACTCCTCAAATCTAGAGCCAAATCATGACATGGTTTACATTTGTGTGAAGCCCTTTACAACAATACAGTGTCAAACAGCTTTTTGGTACATAGCCTTCATTTAATATGATTTATTTTTAAAAATTGACTAACAGACATTGTAGTCTTTTATTTCTATACCAATTTTGACATCCAGAAACAAGAATGACATGTAACTCTTACAAAGATCAGATGCAAACTGGGACCGGTGTTCTGTCTAATCTAAACAGAGCAACGAATAAAACATACTGATATTTCGTTGTACTGTAGTTGTAGGGGTTTCCTGGCGAATTCCAAAGGTGCATACAGCTTGTCATACTTTTAGTAGACCCGCCGAAACAGTGCGCGGTTCCCCCTGTATCGTAGAACGCTACACTTATAGTGAAACGCCCGTTGGGGGTCGCTACGATGTACAAGCCGGATCGTGACAAATAGGAGAGTTTGCGTTATAAAATTGAACTCCACTGGCACTATGCACTTCGCACTTGCTTCAATAACGTTGCCTGACCTGACACACGCGTGTCCTCCCCTCCACGATCCTGGGTAGGCCGGATGAATTCTCATTGATACATGGTTGTATAGTGTATATGTAATACCTCTTTTCGCGGCGAAAAAGGTTATACAAATATTAAAGACTGTCATTACGGGGCCGCGCTCAGCCTGTCATGCCGCCAAATCTTTATGCGTCACTAAAACTGAAAAAAAACGTACTGCTGTCTGTTAGATATTTAACTTCCAATAAGACACGTTTGCGTTACCTCTTATACCATATTTGGCAGTTTATGATGAAGTTTATCGTGACCTTGATAGTGCAGAGTGTTCAAATGCTTGATTAAGTCATAACATATAGAAGTACAGTGTAATTGGCTATGCCTTACCTGGTGGACCCTCAGGCTATCATGGTTCATTAACAATGAGACAGGCCTGAGCGCGGCCAGTAAGCTATGCCCCGTTCTTACATAGTTTAGCTCTTTCTAGTTTCCCCCTGCATGTAACAGGGATTGGCTAGTTAGAGGCGGGGGGTGCCCGTGTAGCCTTACACTGTGCTTTCAGCAATACTCATATAGCTATTATTTATTAACGGGTGTATTAACATAGCATGTTCCTACGCGTACTGCGTGACGCGCTTGTTTCACAAGTAGAATCTTTGCCTGCCGCCTTCGTGGTCGCGCGCTACCAAGAAACAACATTTTCAAGAAAAAAACAATTTATTTAGTATCAATTAAAGCAGAAAAAATATATTTTCATATATATATAACTAGCACAACGTTAGATCAGTATCTTAGGGGACTTGGAGTAGCAAGAGAATTTGACTATAAGGTATATCACTTTTACAACGATACTCGAAAGAATCCTAGGGTGATACAGGATCGGAGAGTGCAGACCAAAAGTTTACGCACCCACCCTTGCCCTCCGGAGTTCGTTGGTACCGGATATAAATTTATGCAAACTTGGTCGTTTATACTCAAGTCCCCTGTCTGTAAAAGAAGTAGTATTAACTATTTCTAGAGTGTAGCTTCGTTCAATAATAACAATATCAATATAATCAATATCAATACCAGATAAACCTACCGAATAAATAATTAAATGTCAATTAATTCATTCCGATAAAAAAATTTTATAAATTTAGATATTTAACTTATCTAAAAACATTACAACAAATGGTTAAAAAAGCGCCTAAAATCAATTTGAAAGATTTTCTGTCTATAGTACAATCATGATAGTAATAGTAAGTGTGTGCCGCTGGCAATTAGATTTTATTACTGCAATTTAAAATTGTTTGGAGTCCAAGTATCCTTTAAGTCAGGCTGCCTGCGCTTGTATTAATAGTGCTTTGGTTCTCAGTTTTATTAAGCTAATGGACGTTTCTAAGCAATTGCTTGAAGTTAATTTTTTTTTTAATGCACCTCCTCGCTACTTAGCCCTCTCGCTACTGGCAAGCGAGAGGGCTCTGGTTAGAGCAAGGCTCTGGTTAGAGCAAAACGGGTGATACTTGTAAAATATTCAATATTTGTTCCATATATCAGGACTGTCGGCGAGTCCCAACTCGGCGCGCGTCCTAGTAGGTAGAAACCTACAAATTTATTCATTATTATTTATCGTCTGTCGTTATTACCTGGGGACCTCAGGCTATCATGTTCATAAACATAAAGATTAGGCGGAATGACAGGCTGAGCGAGGCCCAGGTAACGGTCGTTATTGATCATGATATCAATAAATACATCTATCAACTACAAACTATTGAGCCGCGCACGCCGCTCATTTGTATTTCATAATCCTTATCGGTAACAAAACTAAAACCGAACTTTCGCTGGTGGTTCTCACATTAATTTTTTGTATTAAATCTGTATTATTATGAATGATGAATGATTTTTTTACTTCGCGCTATGTATAATATTTTCGATTGTGTTAATGGTTAATGAAAAATTAACAATTAAGCTTGAGATCTTTAAGGTAAAGTACACTACAATGTTAATGTACCAAAGATTACCCTTGCAAGTGATAGTTTCGAAATCTCTTTATTGGGACTCATTCAAGAATTGATAATCAGTTTTCGTAAACGGATATGGGATAGTATATTTTATATTGGTACCAGATACAAGGTATCTGGTACGGAGAGAAGGAGTCGGTGTTGTACTGTCCAAAAAGATGAAGAATACTCTCATATCATACACCCCTGTATCAGGACGGGTTATGACTGCCCGTTTACATAGCAAACACATCAACATTAGTGTTACAGTGGTATATGCTCCAACTGAGGATGCAGAGATCAGTTTAAAAGACTCATTCTACAAGGAATTGAATGATGTTCAATCGGGACTACCTGCTCATGATATAAAAATAGTTTTAGGAGATTTTAATGCTCGTGTTGGAAGGGACACTGATGCTCACCCTGGTGTTATAGGAAAACACTCATATCACACAGAATCCAATGATAACGGAAAACGGATGCTAGATTTCTGTACTATGCACCAGCTGACGATCGGAGGCACACTTTTTGAACACAAGGATATCCACAAGACAAGATGGAGATCCCCAAATGGTAACACCGTCACTCAAATTGACCATATTTGTATTTCAACGAGATGGAGCCATTCATTGCTTGATGTCAGGAGCATGAGAGGAGCAGATATAAATACTACTCACTACCTGGTAAGAGGATATGTATCTATTAAGCTTAAGTGTCCACAGAAAAGAAAGAAGCGTGTAAGACAGCCTGCTTTAGAGAACTTGCGTGATAGATCTAAGAGCCAGGAATATAGTAACAAAATAGCTGAAAAATACTATACCAACGATCAGGAGCTTGGAAACTCTCCTTTAGAAGAACAATGGAAGAAATTGAGAGGCATTATAACTGATATCTCGTTTGAAGTTCTGGGTGAAAGGGGCCGGAAAAAGAGAACAGAACATCTCTCAAAGGATACTAAGAATCTCCTAAAAGAACGAGGTGAGATTAAAAAGAAACTTAGTACTGCTGAGAATCGTGCTAAGTACTCGCAGATTAACGGTCTTGTTAGGCAGAACTGTAAAAGAGATGATAATGCCTGGGCTGTTAGAGTAGCTGAGGAATTGGAAGAGGCTGCCAAGCAGGGTCAACAAAGAGATGTTTGGCAGAAAATAAAATCCCTTACAAACAAGAGAGTAAACAGATCTGCGGCAGTGCGGGATAAGAATGGGACACTTATATCAGATCCCGAAGCTCAGTCACATCGCTGGGCTGAATATTTTGAAGAACTCTTGACGCCAGCAGCAGATGCGGTGGATTTCTCTCTATTGGATGAGGACGAAAAGGTACTTTCTTTTGAATATCTTAGTAATGATGATGAGCCACCGTCCTTGTTTGAAATTGAGGAAGCTATCAAGAAGTTGAAGAACTACAAAAGTGCTGGAATTGATGAAATTTCAATTGAGCAGTTAAAGTACGGTTCTCCTGGACTTCTGCCTTGGTTAAAAGATTTGTTTGAAACTGTATGGAAAAGTGAGGATATTCCTAGTGATTGGAGGAAAGGAATCATCACCATCATCCCAAAGAAGGGGACCTCACATATTGCAACAACAACAGAGGGATAACTCTACGCTCCACCGTATCGAAGTTATTTCAAATCGTGTTGTTAAAAAGACTAAGTAATGGGCTTGAAAAGTTACTTAGAGAAAATCAGTGTGGTTTCAGGAGAAACCGTTCTTGTATAGATCAGCTATACTCCCTTCATTGTATAATACACAATTGTATAGAATTCAACGTCCCTCTATATATAAACTTTATTGATTTTAAAGCTGCTTTTGATTCAATCAATCGTGACTTTATTTGGAAAGCTTTTGAACATTATGGTCTTCCAACAAAATACATCAATGTTTTCAAAGCGTTCTTTAGAGCAACTGAAAGTGCAGTTCGTGTCAATGGGGAATTGACAAGATGGTTTGATGTCGATTCGGGGACTGGACAAGGTGATGTGCAAGGGCCTCCCATTTTCAACCTTGTACTTAACTGGGGATTAGAACTTGCCGAGAAGTTTAAAAATATATCGCGTGGTTTTACTCTTCAGTACAGACAAAGTTCCAGACAACCGGAAAAATGTGTCATTGATTTGGACTATGCTAATGACATAGCAGGCATGGATGACACTGTCGAGGGACTGCAAGAAACAACGGACAATATTGCGAAATACTGTGGGCTTGGGGGTTTAAAGATGAACGCAAAGAAAACAGAGATCATGGTAATTGGGAAAGATACGTCGCAGCACCCACTCCCAGAGAATAGGACCATAGATATTACTGTCGATGGAAACTCTGCAAAGCAGGTCACTCAATTCACTTATTTGGGTGCCAAAATTACATCGGATGGCAAGATCGATAAAGAAATAAGTGTCAGGATTGGAAAAGCAACCGGAGCTTTTAACCAACTCAATAACATTTGGAAGAATAAGAACATAAGCATTAACAACAAAGTGCGAATCTACATCGCAGCTGTTCTTACCATTCTGACCTATGGAAGTGAGATATGGAACACGACTCAAGTGCAGACAAGAAGATTAGAGTCTTTCCATCAGTACTGCTTACGCAGAATCCTGAGAGTGAGGTGGTTCCATCGAGTAAGAAATGAAGATGTTTTAAGAAGGGCTTCAATAACTGCTCTTACTGACATAATAGCAACAAAACGGCTACGTTGGTTTGGACATGTCAGTAGAATGCCTGAAGATCGGTTACCTAACTATCTACTTGAATGGAAACCCAAGCATGGGAAACGATCAAGAGGCAGGCCTAGGAAGAGCTTAAATGATGTATTTATTGAAGATGCTGAGCAGAGATTGGATCGTAATGGACTCACGATTGATTGTATGAGAAGATTGGCTGCAGATCGAAAAGGATGGAGAAATATTACCCGCCGAAGTTGTATAATACAAAGTAATGACGCAGATGACGCAGACTAATCCTTTTGGATGGAGATCTCGCCATGTATGTATGTATGTATGTAGATACAAGGTAATAATATAGTAGAGGCTGTTACGGGCAAATATCACGCTTTTTGCTCGAGCCCTGGGACTTCTTTTAGGGTTCTTTTATGATAGAATGGAGTGTACTGAACACTCTGACGGTATCGGGAACCTTCTAGAGCCTTCAGAAGCTGTGTTGTGAGCACTTTACTGCCAAAACTTCGGACATCTACAGACACCGGAATATCGACTAAAATTTTTTTCTGAGTTGTTCCCCTAATTTCTCTTAGGTTGCTTAAGCCCCAGAAAGTGTCAGATCGTCTAAATATTGCTCCATTCCAGTGTTAGAGACCTCGAAAATTTCGACCTCATAGAACGTGTTGCGCGTCGTATGTAGTGTTTACAATGAAAAAAGTGCACTTAAATCTGATTCGGTCGCGGCGCGTGACGTATCTAGCACGATATTTGCTCAAAAGCGCGTCACTGCGCCAGAAACCTCGTGGTACCGTAACACTGTAGAAAATAGATAATCACGAGAGACACAATAAACGTATAATCACTATGCAAAGTTAATGTTAAAATGATACAATAGCCCTGCTTGAACAGATTAATCCACATTACATAAACACTATATTTCTACAGATGCCACCGATCGGTAAATCGAACATGTTTTTGAAGATAAATCTTCTTACGGAACGATAGCTGATAGAATTCGTTTCTACATTGAAAGATTTCTTACCGACATTGTCTTTCTGAAAACTGATGTGATCAGATTAAACATTGCTGGAGTTTGCAGCGTTCTCAGATAAATTAGACGTCACATAGTCATTGTACTTAAGATTCAGGTCAGACACGAGGTACAGTTCTGGTAAAACATTCTCCTGCTCCAGTTAAAAGGTCCGTACAGCGTCAATACCTGCACTCATTAATGCAGCATTGGTGTTGTCGTGCGTGGACACGTGTCTTTCCATTTTAAAACCTGCCTTAGAGACAGGTTTTAAACTTACAGCTTCAGATAATTTACCCTTCAATTGTTTCACCCTCGAGTTGCTGTACCTCAAACGACACGTTTTGTGATATCTACCTAGCTTGCTATAGAGATATTTTCCGAGACTCTCAGGGTTAAGAACAGGGCACTTGTTCATGTGTGAATCAGGATTAACATCGATGTTGCACAGATCCTGACGATTTCTGTAGATGTCCACAGATAGTATGTTGCGAAATCGACGAAGAAACTTTTATCTTTTCCTTGAATCAGACTATCCTTTTTCGTTTCTAACGTCTAGGGAAATTCGTATTGTTGAAGAAGAATAACCTCATACTCTTAAAATTAAATCGAGATAATATGTATAATAATTATATTTGCGAGCAAAAGTTTCACACAAACCTGTTCAACCTGGCATATGAAACACAAGTCTCAGTCCATTTCAAACAAATCAACATCTGGTCCACTTGATTGGGAACTAAATGAAGAAAGTCTCCACATTTTCGTAGTTCTATTCAAGGAGGCCGAGGCCAGGGGGCTGACGGACAACTAGGAACCTTTCAATTTTACCTTGTTAACTAATTAACATGCAAGCTTGGGAAATCCAATCAGCTCCGACAACTAGGAACCAATCATGACATATCCCCGACAACTAGGAACCTCTGGAGATACATTAAACATTCAGGTGTCCACCGATTTCACAGCTGTGCTGTATATATTTCTGCACTCATTAATTAAGACAAAGATTATTTTCAAGATAATGATAGTTCAAACCCAACATAATAATTACATACAGAATACATTACTCAATATCAATCTCATGGCCAAAGTATTTGGCAATCTCAAACAGATAGTCAACCTTGCTAGAGCAATCCGAGTATTTGGAACAGATCTGGAACAACTGGTCATTGGAAGTTTTCCTTCTAATCCTTTTCTTAGACGGAGTTTTTCCAACACCCAGTCGATCGATATGGTAATCAATGATCACCTGCTGCTCCCGAATAGCACGGAAGTACTCTTGCACGGTCGGCTTAGGTCGATTCACCTTGGATTTAAATCCACGATGAAAACCCTCGACCATGTGAGAGGTCCGGGGAAACTCCGGATCCTCCAACGTCTTGGAATAGTGATTCCAGAACGTCAAAGGAAACTTGGGAGGAACCCTTTCGTCACTGTCGACAGTTACTGACCCAAGGTAGATTTTCTCGAAATAATTTACCACAACCATTAACTGAGGATAGTTAGCTTGGATGTAGTATGTTATTTGGAGTAGATGTACCCGAGTAGATGTACCCGTCCGTCATCCGTGTCCACCAGCTGTTGAGATCCTCTCTGTCCTTAGATGAATTTGGAGAAAGCAGGCATGTTGAATTGAAACCGATACTCTTCATGTTCTCGTTTCAGTATATATACCAGAAGTGCGGTTGTATATTAACAGCTGATCAACTCTCGCACTTGTGATTGTATGTCTCGTATCACTCCCATTGCATGCTCAGCTCACATCCTTGGATACGAGAACCAGCCCCTTTCGGACCCGGCTCACATCCGTAATGTGAACACATACCGAGAGCTCAAACTTCATAATACACAGCTACTTACTAAACTGTCATGTGAACCCTACCCAGGTTCTTGGTTGTCCGGCTGTTAGGATGGTTATAATATGGATCACATCACAAATGATACGTCACTGATTGGGCCATGTGATGTGATACCTGTGGGAGGCCGAAATGAGAGGTTCCTAGTTGTCGGTCACCGGCCGAGGGTGACAAAGGCGGGACTTTTTCCACTTGGATGGCAATAGCTTCTTCAATCTTCATCACAAGAGGATTCGTCAATTTCAGAAACAGCACTGTACACCTGCAAATACTTTATTACTTCCCACATTTTGACAATTATATCAACAGTATCATATCACATAAGTTTGAGATCGTACAAGTGTTATTTTTTTAAATCTCAACACTTATTTTACTTCGGACATTCCAACAGCCACATTGTTACACAAGTGTGTAACCAGCCAATTACAGGAAGCCGAAGGATTCAATTATACATTAGGCCAGTGACGGTTAAGGTAGTGTATACCATACTTTCTTCGCCCGAGACTTTGCTGCAATGGGCAGCTCCTCATTTAACCCTCACACCCGATTTCTCGAGTATTTGGTTGAGTGGACCGGGGGGCTGCATAGACCACTCAGGATCCTTAGCTGAGCGTCGACGACGCTCACCCCACGGCTAGTGACAGAGTCGGGAATCGAACCTGGTACCTCAAGCAATACCAGGCGGATTAACCAACTGAGCCACTAAGCCTATCATTTTAAAAGTTTGCAAATCCGATAGAAATGGATTAAAAATTACTACTCGCTGTCTATTTAACTTTGAATAATAATTTTTTTAAATGTTAGTAAAACAGGAGGAAACCACTCACCCTGTTATAGTTGTCTTTTACATAGTTAAGACACTGAATACACAAAAAAGAGGTTTGCTTTGGTGAGCACAACCCAGGATTGATCTTCTGCAGCAGGGCGAGGAATTCTCTAGACTGTTTTGTCATTCGTTCACTTTCAGAGCGGAAGAAAACTGTTTCATTAAAATCCTTTATTTCTATTCGGGTACAGATACAGCACTCTGAAAATTGATGAATGATCACATTTTTGTATACCCTACGGCAAAGTCTTATGTCTGTGGTAAAAGAATGATATTCTTTAAATAGTTTTTTATTAAAGCCTAAACTTAACTTCTACCAATTCAAAATTGTTTACGTCGGTCTCCCCTCCTTGAGCCACTTTCACATAGCTATTGAGTATAAATCACTCTAGCACAAGCGACTTCAAACCCCCTCCCCTAGGCTGGTTTAGGTTATATGTGAACTGTGCTCTAGTGCATGACTGACTTTACATAATGCAGAGCATGCAAATTTTTGATGTTTCATAAACTTATGAATAAAGTTTTAAAAATCGTGACATAAAAAGCAGTGGTCGCCCGGTGCCCCGGCCAAAATCACAACCCCCAGCCCTTCCCGGCCCCGGCCAAAAATTGGCAATTCGCCGGGGGTAAACACCGGCCCCGGCCAATAAATTTAACCCCGGCCAATTCTCAGTGGTCAGCCCCAGCCCCGGCTATATTGGGGCTCCCCGGCCCCGGTCAGAATCCTGCCCCCGGTCGACCACTGATAAAAAGTTAACTCACTGGATTTGTCCAAAAGCGAGAGAAAGTACTGAGAAAGCACTTATACGTCACCACCAGAGGGCCTAGAGAGGTTATCTTTGTCTGTTTAATTGAATATTGAGTATTATATAATATGAGATTTAAGATGAACATGATAGATATAACGTCCAAATTCTAAAGTTCCACCAAAATTGAGTCACATTAAACTTGGTTAACACAACAATTTTCTTCATTATAGTAGGTGATTTGACATAATGAAGTGTAAACTAAATTATTATTTATAATAATTACCTGTCGGAGGGATTTAAGTGTTCCTTTGAACAGTCCTTTCCTGGAAGGTTGAGAGCTTTCAATACATCCAGAGAGCCAAATTGGATTTGTTCTTCTTTCGGGCATATGCAGTCTTTGATATGATGCCTTGTACATTTTGAAACCCTGCAGTTATCATTATTCAATACTTATAGAGCCTTAGATAAGGGGTTAGGGGTCGTTCACATAATATTGTGTAATTGCAATATAGTAAGGTTACTGTACATTTCCAACCCTTTGTCATGTATATCACAACAGATGATGTTAAAAGCATAATAATATTATGATACAGTTTTACAGTTTTTGTTACGTGTTGATAATCTAGCTCTTATCTCTATTTTATCGCTACATTACAACTGCCATTTTGCTGGTACTGTGTTTTTACTTTATACAAGTACAAGTAAACGATGGAGGAAATGGACACTCTTCAAAGATTGTCAGTTTATTCTACCTACATTACTGAAGAGTATGAGGTCTATAACGGTTGGATCACTGAACTCGCGGAAGCTACGAACCGTGACAATAAATCTGAGTTTTCAGTTGAAACGTTCAAAAAGCCAGTGAAGTCATTTTCAGTAAAACATTTGTAATTTGTATTCTGCGTATCAGACTACCGATAATCAAGTAAGTACGTTTCTGGATAACAAGAAAGATATGGAGGAGTTGAAGAGCGATCTTATCCGATCGCAAAGTACTGTTATCAAGCTGCAGGCTGAACTTCTGGAAACTAAATCGAAGCAGTTGGAATCCGTGCACTCCACCGTCAAGACCGCCGTTCAAGACACTGTCCAAGCTGAGATGAACTCATACAGTCAAGCTGTGACTAAAAATGCACCTGTGCTTGCAGAAGAGAGTTTAAAAAAGGTTGTACAGAATGCTGTATCAGAAGAGGATCGCAGTAGGAATGTGCTCATCTTTGGTTTGAAGGAGACTGATGAAGAGGAACTGTGCAATAAAGTTACCGTGATTTTTCAGCAGATTGAAGAAAAACCACGTTTTGAAGCTATCTGGGTTGGGAGAAAATCAGCCAACAAGACGAGACCAGTCAAAGTTTCGCTAGGTAATTCTAACTTACCGTTCATGAGATATTAGTAAATGCCAAAAAGCTGAGACTGTGTGAAGATCATAAGACTGTTTTCATCTCTCCAGATCGATCACCTGAAGATCGAGCTATCCATCAGCGGTTGGTCTTGGAAATGAAACAGATAGCCAAAGCAGGCATGGCTCCACCGTGTAGGTTCGGGTGGGTGCGCACCCACCCAAAGGATGTTGCACCCACCCAAACGATTTGAAAATGTTCACACAAAAATTGTCAAATTTTGTATAAACTAAGGGTCAATTGACTTCTGTTATCAATTGAGACTGTTTTGGAGATACTAAAATACGTTTAGGAGAGTAAAATTCCAAAATTTTCCAGGGGGCTTCACCCCCCCCCCCCCCCCCCCGCCGTGCGCCAAGCTGCACCCACCCAAAGTTTTTGAGCTGGAGCCATGCCTGAGCCAAAGAAGACACAAAAAAACATTATTATATCAGAAGTGGTAATATTTGTACTGCCCACCGCTAGAAAGTCGAGAACCCAGGAACCAGGTTCTTAGCAAAATCTTGCCTAAAATAATGTTTGAATCTTCATTTTAACGGTTTTTTGCTCAATTTGCCACCTTTCACCTGCACTACTAAGATAAATGTCAGAAATCACTTCACACGTGGTTTAAAAAAATTGGAAAAAAATTTAATTTTGAAACTTTTTTGTGGAAAACGCGACAGACATATCGATATTAAGTATCAACTTTGGCGCAAAAACGCGCATCAGGTTCCTGATGCGCGTCAAGCCGCCAAGA